>NC_090752.1:74995487-75000487 GCF_036898095.1 Palaemon carinicauda
AGTTCAGTTTAGAATAAGATTGTGGGTTTGAATAGGATCAATAATTATAAAATAAACTTTAGCCTTTTATCCTGAGCTGCACATTTCAGGAGGAATTACACAAAGAAGTAATCCGAATTTTTTACTGAAGAGTAACATGACAAAACCCGAACTCTTTGCTAAACAAAAAGCATGACATATCACAATCCTGAATTAAATTTTGAATGAAATATGATATAACTGCAATCTTGAGCTCTAATTTAATTGACAAACATGATAAACTCATATCTTGAACTCCACTTTACGTAAAATGAAATAAACGTATTCCTTTCGACAAATTAATTGATAAACGTGATGTAAACACAATGCTAAACTACTTTAAATGATAAACATGTTAAAAACGTAATTACGTAATCGACGTTAAATGAGAAACTTAACAAGAGAGTGAATATATAGCAGAGGAGTGTCTTGGTGAAAAATGAATGTCCAAAACAGGGGAGTAATGTCGTGAGATAATTTAATTTCTTCATCCTGCTGATATGGACGTTCGCTTATCTCCATTTTGTAATAAAGAGTAAGTGTCGGACTATATATATATATATATATATATATATATATGTGTGTGTGTGTGTGTGTATATATATGTGTATATATATATGTGTATATATATATATATACAGTATATATATATATATATATATATATATTTATATATATTTATTTATTTATATATATATATATATTATATATATATATATATATAATGTTCAGTGTGTATGTATATACAGTATATATATAAATAGATATATATATATATATATATATATATATATATATATATATATATATACATATATGTATATATACCTTTCCTTTCACGCTCGCGGGTGGAGAGGGTTAGTCATACCCTGGTGAGAGGGGGTTACCCCGAGCGGTATACTCAGAACCTTCTCTCTCCCACAAATTGCCGAACCAGTGAGTTGTAGTGAGGAAAAGGGGAGTGGGTGGGAAGGGCTGAATATGTGTGTGCGTGTGTGCATAGCTATATAAATATTTAGTGGTAATTTTTCATGGGTAGCGTACACTAGTAAATTAATAAATAGCTTATATATCTTAGACTTGTTGATATTTCCACTATAATTATGTATTCACTTTTTTTTTATGCAACTTCGAAGGCAGAAGTACATATACTGAAATATTCTACCTTCATTATCGAGACATTGTCAGACCAGCGTAATGTTTTAATCATTCGACAGCAAGACAAAATAATTTAGTATCTCCGTATTGACATTACCTTTTATGACCCAGTTATTCGGCCTTGGTGTGTTTACACAACACACGTGAACACAAATTTCTTTGTACAACCGCGTATTGTGTGCTGCTATAATACGTGTTCTATTCTTGGTATAATAACATCCTTTATATCTGGCATTATGCAGAAATATACACTTTGGAAATGCCCTTATGCAAGATCGATGAAGGCAATATCCGTTCTCCTCTGTAATCTATGATAAACTACTTTCGTATTTCAAATTTTATTTTTATGCAATTTTCTATGATAACAAATGACAGTTCGAAGGAGGAGTCGCACTGTAGTGTCAATGAATTGCTGTTAAGTCGAAGGAGCCATGTTATCAATTGAGACCAAATATCAATTAACATGTTGCTAAGGAAAGAGATTGATTAATATTTTGTTCTGGCTTAGAAATAATACAACAATGAAACGAATTTAAATAGCATTATTTTACGCCATTTTACAGAAAAAGATTGTACAGAATTATGCTTAGACTTGTGTTAAAATCTATTAAGGCACCGATGTAGCTGTAGGTTCAAATGTTACACAAACACACACACATATACTGTATGTATGTGTGGATAGACTCAAGAATATAAATATTGAAAACTATATATTCCCTCTTTGATAGATATGTACAAACGATTTTAGCAGAATTTATGAATATATACGGAATGTTATTGAATAAGAGAAATTTTGTACTCTCTCTCTCTCTCTCTCTCTCTCTCTCTCTCTCTCTCTCTCTCTCTCTCTCTCTCTCTCTCTCCAAAGGGCGTTTATCTCAACATTTGACGAAACATTGTCCTCTCCCTTTATCCTCTTGATTTTCAGTTACATCATTCACCCAACACATTTTGTCATGAGCTCTACTGAATATCTCTTCACCAAACTTACCTCACCGGACCTTACCGCCACCAAACCTAACCTCAGATCTCGGTCAACCCCCTACGTATGGCGCTCGTAGGGAGATAGTTCGCGTTGGGATGTGGGGTTGGAGTCTGATATTACTGGTGTTAAGGGGTAGAGAGTACGGGGTGTGATGTGATGGGGGTTGGGAGTCGAGGTTTTTTTTTTTTTTTTTTTTTTTTTTTTTTTTTTTTTTTTTTTTTTTTTTTTTTTTGTGGGCGGGTTAACGGAAGCAAGGGTAGGAAGCTTAGACTCAAGAGTATATTAGAAGTTATATATAACCCTCGGTATGAGTATATTGGGGTCCGTAGACCCAACGAAATAGATTTGCATGCGATATACATACAAATGGCATTCATTTGCTGCGAGTGGCTATCCGAACGGTTTTCTTTGTTTCTTTTGTGTAAGGCGTAATGATATGCAAAGTAGAATGATCTTTCACTGTTGAGGATCTAGTCAACTGGAAAAGCTGTTAAGGAAAGAAGAGGAGGAGGAAAGGAAAAAGGGAAGACGAGTTCCGGGGAGATGGCAAAGGCGAGCGAGGAGGTAGACGGACGAGTTAGGAGGGAGTGCTTGTTCTTCTCTAATTTACCTTGATGTGTTTCTCTGGATTGTCCGACGGGTCGTTTTGGGACAGCAGATGGAGTTTGGGGATCTTTCAAACGCTTTCTGTGGCTTTGGCATAACTTTATTGGTATGAACCATTCTCTGGCCGCTGTTTGGTTACGTTTCAGCTTCGTCACTCTTTTCTGAAATGAAAATAACTCTTTCATATCTGGTATTGTATTATTTTATCTGCTGTGAAATACAGGCATTTCTTGCACCCTATACTTTTGATAATTGTAGCATTAATTTTTTTTTAAATGCTGCAAAATTGCCTGTTCCCCCCCCCTTTTTTTTTTTTTTTTTTTTTTTTGTATAATTCAACGTGTCCTAATTTCCGTAAATACGAAGCACTCATATTTCACTTAAAATTTTTATAATTTTCGTTTCAATGTCCCTTTTTCGGAAAGCTAAATAAGTTTTATTTTTTTTTATCCTAAATTAATGATATCAGTTGTCACATTTTATTCAAATTTAACGATGTTATAAAGTCTCTTTCATCCTAAGAGACTTAACTTTTGAACTTCAATGTTTTTAACTTCTCCAATGTTCGTGAAATGCAAAGTTGAAGGAAATAACTTCACAGCTAAATACCTCAGCGGTGGAATGCCAGGAACAGGGAACAATAAACACATTCCTCTCCCTGAACTTGAAACTATGGTCTCTTGCTTACGCTGCTGGCAGGACAGGACACTATTGCAACCACCTACCATCAGTACCCTCTCCCACCCAACCAAAACAGCTTGAATTGCCATCCTGCTACCACCAGCCTGGTTGCTTTCTTGCTCCGGTAGCTTGCTTGGTTGCTACAAGCTCACCACCACTCATTTGTGTCAGGAAGGATTAACCCGCCAGAAATGTTCGTGTGTATGTCTGTTTGTCTGTTGTGCGTGTGTACACCTCTGTGCGTTCCAAATGGAGAATTTGGGAGAGGGCCTTGTTGTGGACCGGGGTGGGTCGGGGATTATTCGGTTGGGAGTCGGCAAACTTTATGCCAGATTGCTTGTCTCTGGCGTGGCTTCAAGCATAGGATCCGACGGGCAATAAACGGAGTGAGAGTCATGAATAATCCGTTTATTAATATTGTGAGATTAATCTTGCCTGCGTTAGTTGGGCTGAAGTTTCCCTCTCCCGCAAACTTTCCCAATAGGATGCGGGAATCGCGTTCAGTGCTGTGTTGGGTGTTGGTCAACGGGCTTGGTGATTGTGCACGCGCGCGCTCACTCGCTGGATTGTGTGTGTGTGTGTGCCTTCACGCACGTGCCTATGAGTACTTCATGGGTAGTCTGTTGATATAAGCCTAGGAAGTACTGTGTTAAGATTGATTTAAGGTGCTAAGTGAGATAGGCCTCTACTTCGTAATATTCTAGTTTTAATATTGACGCAACATGTTATACCCTGCTGTAGCAAGTAATTCCCATCACTGTTATTATTATTATTATTATTATTATTATTATTATTGTTAGCTAACTACAACCCTAGTTGGAAAGCAGGATGCTATAAGCCCAAGGGCTCCAACAGGGAAAATTAGCCCAGTGAGGAAAGGAAATAAGAAAATGAACTACATGAGAAGTAACGACCAATTTAAAGTAAATACCTTCCTTTGAAGAATGCGCGTATATAGATATAATAGAGGAAGAAAAACATTTATTTATGAGCACAACATTCAGATCTGCAAAGAAGGGCTATGTTCCGTTCCCTCAAGGTCGCAGGGAGGGCATATTGCGAGATTGTAAAGACAAAGGAAGAGCCCCTATATCAAACCACGGACTTGATCTTGTCGTGGGCGTAGGAATAAGGCCTGGTGGGCGTGCCTTCTATCGCTACCAATGTCCAGGGCCAAACACCAAGGATGACTGGCCTTTTACGAGGTCGGTTCGGCCTGATGAGCTGGCAGTTTTCGGCAGGCTTATTATATCGCAAGTTGTTTTGTGTATATATATGTATATGTATATATATACATACATATATATATATATATATATATATATATATATATATATATATATAATATACATATATCTGCGTGTGTGAAACTTTTAACTGGGCTCCGCAAGGCACTAGAAGAGTTGGAAGATCCAGGCCTACATGGCTGAAGACTATGAAGCGGGAAGTAGATGGTGAATGGAGAAGTATTGTTTTGAAAGCACATGATAGAAACGACTGGCGAAATTTAATCGAGGCCCTATCCGTCAATAAGCGTTGGAGAAGATATATA
>NC_090752.1:75002987-75007892 GCF_036898095.1 Palaemon carinicauda
TCATTTGCACATTTCCAATCACGAAAAATTAGGAGAAATCTGGCAACACTGCAGTGTAACAGGTGATATTTCAATTTAGCAATATCGTGAAATGTAAGTTAATGACAAAAATCACGTTTATCAAATGGCATACTGACGTCAATTATGTACTAATATTTAAATCATTCGTCTTTAAAATAGGAAGCTTTTGTTAATCATTTATTCATATTCATATGTCGTGAATTCGCTACATTGTACATTTGCCACATATCTCTTAGCTTGGCATGATATGTGCCGAAACTCGTGAAGTCAACTGTGTTATATCCTTTTAGAACTTTAAAAAAAAAAAAACCCATAAAGCTTTAATAAAAAAAAGTCACAAACAAAAGTCAAGGATTGCCTGGCATGATTTCATGATCTCTGAAGTTTTTAGAATGGAAATACCAGTACGATTTTTCCTTCGACTCATAACTTTGCAAAGGAATGTAGAATCAAACTTTGGGTATATAAAGGTTTAAAGGCCGCTTTGAATGGTAGAAGCAAGGGACAGTGACATATGCCCCAGCAAGCAGGACAATGGCTTAGAGACTAACTATATATACATATGATCAGCGCCTAAGGTCCCTCTCCACCTAAGCTAGGACCAGGAAGGGACAGGTAATGGCTGCTGAGCAAGTAGACCCATAGGCTCTCCCAAACCACCTTAGCTCATAAGGATAGCAAGGCTGCAGACACTACAAGAAACTAACGAGTTTGAGCTTGACTCGAACCCCAGTCCGTCGATCACCAGGCAGAGACGTTTCCAATAAGCAACGAGCGAAAAACGATTTGAATTTTTGTAATCTGGCGTCGCGACTATCATGGCCAAAATTGTACCCGTAGGAGGTAGGAGGAAAAGGCATCTGCTACTCCTTGAATCAAGGTGGTTTTTATTTCCTCCGTCAGGGAAATCCAGTTGGAATTTCAGGTAAGAAAAAAAATCGGTCGGAATTCCTGAAAAAAAAATTTGATTTCCAATTCAGAGCGAGGAAACCAATTTCAATCTATTTTTCCTTCGCCTGTGAATTAATTAAAAAAAATTGATAACATCAGATCCTCCGTTTGGTTAATTGTAATTCCTGTTGTATGAAAGAGTTGTGATACCATCCAGAGTGCGAGGAAAAAAAAATGGAAGGTCGGGGCTTAAAGGAGACGTGTGCTTGGAGTTGGGAGTGTGCGGAAATAATACAAGTTATGTTGTGCTGGACCCTTTGTGTGCTTATTTCGGCATGTGCATGTTGTTTACGCATGCATTTTATCATTGGGAATAATGTGCACGCATATGTTTTGTGCGCATGCATGCGTGTTTTTGAATTTTGTAATTTGAAATGTTAAAACTTTATTAGACCTCTTTTATACGCATCTGTAACCGTGTATGATTTTTTTTTCTCGCTGATAATCGTGTTATAGATTCGCCCTCTTCTGCCATTACTTTTTCAAGCCTAAATTCATGCATCTAAGATATAGAAGAAATATCTAGAAAACCCTTGACACTAGAATTGAAGTAGCATGCCAACTGGTCCTTCGCTCATGTTAGAATTGGTTGCTAAGCTACGCTCATATCTACGTCTTCGTTTTTTATGTGAAAGATAACTTTTCTGTTATACTCTCGTGGACAGTTGCCAAGTCTTTTTTTATAATCTTTTACATTAATCTGTCCGCTTTTCTCATACACAGTAGATAGTGGGGAGTAGAATATTTAATTTTTTTAACTCGTTAAGACATTCTTGAAGCACTTGAGTTATTTTTTTTTTCAAATGTGCGCATAAATGTTGTATATGTGTGTGTGTGTGTTGTTCAGTTCGGCGTATGATATATGCACATAATTGCATATATCTGCTTTGGTTTAAAATTCTGTATGCGTATTTAAATGTTGCTGCAAATTCGGTTTAAATCATACAAACAATGAAGCATATATATATATATATATATATATATATATATATATATATATATGCTTATATGTACATATACATGTATATGCATATATATATATATATGCATATATATATATATATATATATATATATATATATATATATATATATATGTGTGTGTGTGTGTGTGTGTGTGTGTGTGTATGTTCATGTATTTCATTTTATATGAATTTAGATACATACATACATATATGAATACGTATATAGGCCAGATTAAGAATAAAACAAATTAGTGAATATATATATATATATATATATATATATATATATATGTATATGTATGTATATATATATATATATATATATATTGTGTGTATTTTCATATACATTATATTAATTAAATGTTAATATGAATACAGACATAAATGCGTATACAAGCCATATTAACCATTGTTTAGATACAGTGTACTTGTATCACAAAACAAATGAGTGAAATTATACCAAGCGTGCATATATATATTTTCCTCCTGATATATACTTACCTATTTATCTGATTACGCACATTTTGTTCGCTAAGCCGAGACCCTTGTTTTGCAGAGCGGCGAAGATTTTTCTTCACAGACTCTAAATGTCTGCTTAAAATGTATCTCGTTATATTTAAAAGCATTGAAATTAGCTTCACGGCATCATATATAACGACCTTAATCGGACTAGTTATAGTAAGCATTAAGGCCGCGTTCATCTGGGCTTCCGTGAATAAACGTAGAGTTCATTTGCGTTTCCGGGGATAATGGCCTCGCCAAATAGTTTCCTCGGACTAAAGGTTTTGCTGAAGAATGATTGGATAGAACAACATTATGGTGGATCTCTCTCTCTCTCTCTCTCTCTCTCTCTCTCTCTCTCTCTCTCTCTCTCTCTCAACAACACCACCAATGGAGCCATTTCTATTCCACTGCAGGACAAAGGCCTCAGACATGTCCTAAGTTATATCTTGGGTTTGGTCATTTTCATCACCACGCTGACCACTACAAATTGGTGATGTTGGGAGACTTGATCTGATCACTCAGAGCAAACCAAACTAGTATGGGTACCCTTGACTAGTACATCTTTGCTGATCATGGTGACACGCCAAACCATATATTTACCATTTCGTTTTTCATGAGGTATATATTCATGGAATTATCTAAATGGCATCATGTCCTGACCCATGGATATTTAAAGAGCTTAATTGCCAACAATATCTTTTTTTTCTTATTCTTGGCCTTCATCCAAGTACTGACCTGGCCTAGAAATCCCAGGTCTCATCTGCCGCTTGTCGAACCCTCCCATAAACATTGCGGTGTTGCTGTCTAACATATGGTAATTTTTGCTTCTAGGATGGTATGGCCCTCTATTTCAATATCTCTTTCCTCACTTGGCTATTTTTCCCTGTTGGAGCTCTTGGGCTTATAGCATTGTGCTTTTCCAACTACGGTTCTAGCTTAGCTAGTAATAATAATAATAATATCAAAGAAACTGAATAAACCTAATATGTATTTAGGTTTTGTATTTATATGTATAAACATAAAAATAAATCTTGTTTTATTAGTCTTTTTTTTCTTCATTTTTATGCTCTGTACATATTTAGCTGTTACTCTAGGATACCCTCTCTGAGTGAGGATACTTTAACGTGATGAAAGGGTTTATGTATCGTCATGATCAGCAAAGCTGTACTAGTCAGGGCCACCCATACTAGGTTGGTTTTCTGCGAGCGGTCAGTCGAAAATCTCCCACCATGACCATTCCGTACTGGCCAACATGGTGACTAAAACTGGCCAAACCCCATACATTAATTTACATGTCTGAGGCTTTTGTCCTGCAGTGGATAAGAAACGGTTATATTCGTTTTTGATGTGGTATACTGAATGTTTTTAATTGCCATATCATTTTCTTTAGCTGATTGTGTCTTATCGCAGGATTTCGGTAAGAATGACTTAGTGGTCAGATACGCCACATTGCGTAAATCCTTATGTGCGTCATTACATAACCAGGTAACACCATTTCCTTTGTGGTCTAATTAATGATTTTTTTTTAAAATGAAGTTTTGTAAATATTTATGTAATTGCTATTTTGTTACATCACTTTTTATTTATTTATTTATTAATTTTTGCTTAGCTATGCCTTTTTAATTTAAATTTTTGCAGTTTTAGGTTATTCGTATTTATAACGTAGAACGTTTACAAAATTATAAACATTAATTATAAATTGATTAATTCCCACTCTATCACGATAAAGTAATTTTCTTAATCATGATAATTAAGTATTCGATATTAAGACCGTAATCTGATAAAGTGAGAGAGGGAAAGAAAATCGTTAACTGTGATTGCAAGTGACCTCAGAGAGAGAGAGAGAGAGAGAGAGAGAGAGAGAGAGAGAGAGAGAGAGAGAACTGTTCTCACTACATGTAATAAGATCCATTAACCTCTTGATTGTAAGTAATTAACCAAACGATTACAACACAACAGCTCTAATGATCCAATTCACCGAATACACAGACACCGTGGAGAGAGAGAGAGAGAGAGAGAGAGAGAGAGAGAGAGAGAGAAAATGTATATGCTACTTGTATGTATGTATGTATAATATATTCATGTGTATACATTATATATGTATATTATATATATATAAACACATATATATGAATTTATATTATATGTATATATACATATATACACACAAACACAAATATATATATATATATATATATATATATAATTATATATATTATATAATATATATTTATGGAATATTTTTTTCATACTATGCATTTTTTTTTAGGAAAATCAAATTGAATTGCCTTTTTAGTTACTAAAAAAAATATTAATTGCTTGCCACCATTTTATTCCTTGAAAATATTTTCACACTGCGTTTTAAGCTCATTGAAGTACTAATTAGGAATCACTTCTGATTTTTAAATAATAACATTACTTACTATCCGGTGGTTTGGTTGCCCATATAATCCCATATATCGTTT
>NC_090752.1:75008392-75010892 GCF_036898095.1 Palaemon carinicauda
GGAATTTGCTTTTATTGCTCCGGCCCAGTGTTGCCAGTTTGGCCTTTTTTCAGGCCAAAAGCCCTCGAATTGGCCTTTTTAAAAAAAATCGGTTTGCCTTTAGTAATATGAAAAATGGCGGGCCTTAAATACTATTTATATTTTGCCTTTTCAACCATTGGGTTGGCCTGTTAACGCTTTTGTTGATCCTTTTCTCATTTAGAAAACCTGGCAACCCTAGCCTCAGACGGTCACAAGTCCTGGTTTACTTCTTGTTCCCTGTGTGTATTGTGCATTTGAATTTTGGATAATATTCACATGTTTTTTCCCATATATAAATTACTCCCGAAAAGCGCTCTCTCTCTCTCTCTCTCTCTCTCTCTCTCTCTCTCTCTCTCTCTCTCTCTCACAAGTGTGATGGATCGTCGTTAGCCTTGTTTTATTACCAGGGCCTACTCCATCCCACCCTTCTTCTCCCTTTACTTCACACCTGTCTTCTCATATTCATCTTTTATTGTTTAATATTCCCACATTTATTTTCAATGGCTTTTTATCGTAATTTTATCTTCATCTGCGCATTTAGATTTATATTTTCATGTTTTTCTTGAACTTTTATGTTCTTTTTATAACATTTATACGTGTTTATTCTTATGCTGTATTAATTTCCCATTCTTTCATTATTACCCTCTTCCTCTGTTATTGTTCTTTTGTCCTTAAAATTTTATTTGTTAGCATTATTTGTCTAGTAACCCTTTCTTGTTCATGTATCTCACCCAATTTTATTTGGTTTCATTTTAATTCTCTTCTTTCTTGCTTCGCCTGCTCCTCCTCTTTTTTTCTGTAATCCCCCCCCTTCCAAATTCCCCGGGCTCCATCTGTTCACGTCTTCAACATACTTTGGATTATGGTAAGATGACGTTGAGGAGATTCTCTCTCTCTCTCTCTCTCTCTCTCTCTCTCTCTCTCTCCATCTGGTGTAGTTCATGTGACTTATACTATACTTTCCCTTAGTCACTCGAGATCTCTCTCTCTCTCTCTCTCTCTCTCTCTCTCTCTCTCTCTCAAGTTTATCTTTTTCTTTCTTTATGATGCTCGTTTTCTAGCCTTGCCTTACTTCTTATACGCGTTCGGTATTTTTCCTACCCCTCCCTTCATATGCGTTTATTAAGTAGAATTAACCTTTATTCTGCAGTGCTATGTTATCCTGATGATTGTCGGGCTACGGGTTTAAATGCTAATAGTGGCCTTTATAATGACAGAGTTTGAATATCCTTTCAGATTTTAGGGCTTTCATTGGTAAGCAGATCAAGAAATTAAGAGGCTTACACATATAAACACTCTCACACCTACCCCAAACAAACACACGCACACACACACACACGCATATATATATATATATATATATACATACATACATATTTATATATATATATATATATATATATAAAATGTGTGTGTATGTATATGAACATGTATGTACGTATAGATATCAAGGTAGCTTCTTATCTGCTGATTTACTAATAACTAATCATTGCCGTCAAACTTTCTCTGAAATAATTACAGACGTCCCCTGTTCTCTTTGCAGCCTTGAGATAATACAAAAAACAGAATCGGAAATGTTATTCCTCTGAGAATAACAGCATCCTGAGCATTAATACTTGTATCGCTGAGGACGAACCTCTCTCTCTCTCTCTCTCTCTCTCTCTCTCTCTCTCTCTCTCTCCCGTAAAATCCGGCTTCTTAGTATTTTTCGGTCAACCGATTATTGGCAAACCATAAATCGCCCCGAGAATAAATTTTCGGCGGAGAGAATAAGTTTTTTGTTTGAGAAAATATATTTTTGCATGGTGCCACCAATGGTTTCCCTATCAATCGGCGGTTCCTTTTGAGAGCGACTTTGGTTGCGAGAAATATTGGGATTTAATATGAAAAGAGATCCGGTAACAGATTTGATAATTTTCGTATGGAATTGTCGATAGTTTTCGTTCTCGAAGTTTATTTTTTCATAATTGAAAAAGTATTTAGTAAAATATTTGATGATTACTGTTTAAAACTAATTGTTTACTTAATTATTTATATTGAATATTGTTTAAAAGTTATTTGTTTCACTGATTAAGAATTTCATATTTGATATGGTTTCAAGTAAAATGTTTGCTTAATTTATTGTCTTTTATGATTTCATTATTTATATTGAATAATTCCTTGAAGTTATATTTGTTTCACGGATTAAGTATTTCATAATTGATAAAATATTAAGTAAAATATTTTATTCTTATTTTTTTAAGCTGATAGTTTACTTAATTCTATTATATTGAATAATACTTTTAAAGTTTTTCTCTCATTATTTCACAATTGATAAAGTATTAAATAAGACGTTTGATGATTATTGTTCAAAATAATCTTTTACTCAATTTTTTCTTATTGCATAATACTTTTAGAGTCGTTCGTTTCACTGATTAAGCAATAACCTCTAGAATTATTCAATATCAAGTCTCGAAATCTCTGGGTTTTATTAAGTGTA
>NC_090752.1:75023392-75038392 GCF_036898095.1 Palaemon carinicauda
AGGATTCTTTGCTATATGAAGGTAAAGGGTGAGTGTAATGGTTGTGAATCCTTTGGGAGAAGACTGACTTGATGAATTGTAGAGCTTCTTTTTTATTTAAATGTCAAGAGATTGGTCACATTGCCTTTTTCTCTAATGGGTCTAAATATGAATAGCAGTATTCTTAATTATCTTCATACATTTTACTCGTTTTTTATGGATAGATGATTCCATGATAGATAATTCCAGCCTCGATCGGCTCAAAAGTTTTTTTTTTTTCAGTACTGAATCGAGTAAAATAAAGATAAATAAAACTTGCCGATCGATGGAAACTTAAGTCGTGATCTCCACTTCATTAACCTCTCTTCTGCCCTCCGGTCGGAATTGATTAGTTAGGGGACTTTATAGAAATCAGAAACACACAGCGAAGAGAGAAGAAGAAGAAGAAGAAGAAGAAGAAGAAGAAGAAGAAGAAGAAGAAGAAGAAGAAGAGACAGAAAAATGCAGCGTGTTTGGAAAATGAAGCAGAGTTTTTATCAATGATGACGAGGGAGGGAAGGACTGATGAAAACGAACTGTGATGTTAGAGCACCTATCATATCTGTCATTGATATAGTCTCCCCTCTATACTGTCATACAGCCCTCCAACATCCATCTCCATCTTCAACCATCGATCAACTGATATATTTCTATCTCTCATTCCTGTGTCGTTTTCTCCCTTTGTGTGTGTGTGTGTCTGCCGCCCGCAAGCCCGCCCCTCATTTTTCCCATCTACCTGTCTGTTTGACTGTCTCCTGTCTGTGTCTGTGTGTGTGTTTGCGTCGGCTTGTGAAAGGGAAAAAAAGACGAAGGGAGAAACCGAAGTCCTTTAATAAAAATTTCTTCTTTTTCCCCTCAATTTTTGAAGGAGTCTTCGCAGCTTCGCTATTTCCTGCCATCACTCAGATGTCCGGAGTACTTCCCCCATCCCCCCTTTCTCTCTCTCTCTCTCCTCTCTCTCTCTCTCTCTCTCTCTCTCTCTCTCTCTCTCTCTCTCTCTCTCTCTCTCTCGTTCTTTATTCATCCACCCCTTTTTATATTTTATTGGCGTTTGTTCCCGAAACTTCTTTCATCTTCGGTTTCCCCAAGTCAATGTCTTTTCCCTATTCCCATTCTTGACCTCCCCTCCCCATCCCTTTCCCCTCCCCTGTTGGTTGCTAAATAATCCATTATCGCTTTGTCTGTGTAGCACGAGCTTGGAATATCTATAAACTGTGGTCGTGTTCCTCTCTCTCTCTCTCTCCTCTCTCTCTCTCTCTCTCTCTCTCTCTCTCTCTCTCTCTCTCTCTCTCTCTCTCTCTCTCTTACCTGTAGTTTATTCATTACCTTGTTAATATATATGGAATATCCAGAATATCTATGCGCACACGCTCTCTCTCTCTCTCTCTCTCTCTCTCTCTCTCTCTCTCTCTCGCTCTCTCTCTCTGATTGTTTAGATATTAGTTCATTTCGTCGTGATAATTGATAATTTGGTTAGGCCTAATCAAGACGTTGAGTTAGAAATGTACACTATCATTATCAATATTATTATTGTTTTTTTTATTGTTATTATTATTATTATTATTGTTATTGTCATTATTATTTATATTATTAATTTTATTTTTATTATTGTTATTATTATTATTATTATTATTATTATTATTATTATTATTATTATTATTATTATTGGCTAATCTACAATCCTAGTGGGAAAAGCAGACTTTTATAAGCCCAAGGGCGCCAACAGGGAAACAGTTACCATTTCTGACATCATCATAATTATAAACGTTTGAATATTTCAGTAACAGTGGTTTTTCATTATCTGGAAACACCCCATTTTAGGAGAAACTGCTTAATGCTGAATAATATTTCCTCCCATCGACCTCAGTATTACTATCTTCGTTTTAACTGTTATTGTTATAAGGTTATATTTCAAAGAACCCCAACATAATAATGAAAAATTACCTCATGGTTGAAATTGCATTCAGGGAAAATAGCTGCCAGCGAATCGTCAATTGAATAATTACGTGAGAAAAGTTCTGTCTCTTACTGATTTTCACCATTAACACTCGCCCCCCCCCCCCCCCCGTCTCTCTCCCTCCCCCCAAAATAAGGGGTTAGGGATGTCCATATCCAAATTGGTAATGTGGTCTGTCGCGTAATAATGGGAAATCAATCGTGTAAGTTATGTGGTAGAATCAAGGAAAGGGAAAACGAAGATTTTTTTTTTTCTAATGTTTATAATGTTACAGCATGCCATAGGGAATGTCTTTTATTAGAATTGTTCCAGGGAAATACTTGATTGTTTCTCTAAAAAATATTCAACCGTGTTTCAGTAAAATACAGGCGACCGTAATATTACCTTAATTTGTTATTATCTTTTACGGGTTGGTGACCCTAATTTTACGTCAATATAACTTTTTAAAACGGTAAAAATACTGGATTAAATGTTGCCAGACTTTTACCGTTTTTAATGCAAATCTTTAACAGTGTACAATGATTTTTTTAAGGTATTTACTTTTATATTTTGCATCGTTAGCCAGTTTTGGAAAATCCTCTCGGAACTTTTGAACCTTTTCGCTAACCCTCAGTTGAGTTATTTTTATGTTAGATAAATATACTGGAGTAATTTTTTGAATCGGTTTCTTAGATGTTCTGTGAAGCTGTGTCAAATTTCTCTTTTTCCTATTCATTGATATAAAGGAAATCAGTCGGAACATGTTTTAATCAGTTTATGAAATCGGGTAAATGTTGAACACCACTATATTCTAAAATCAGGTACATCTAGAACACTTCAATGTAATCAGGTACATCTTGAACACTTCAGTAATCAGGTACATCTTGAACACTTCAGTGTAATCAGGTACGTTCTGAACACTTCAGTAAAATCAGGTACGCCATGCACACTTCGGTGAAATTAGGTACGTCATTAGTACTTTAGTAGTATCAGTTGTATACTATGAACACTTCAATGAAATTAACTTTTTTGTTTACTTCATATTTGAGGATATTTATTCTGTATCTATAAAGATTTGATAAGAATATTTATAATCTTATTCTTATTAATAACACACCATTGAGATAAAGTACTTCCTAATGATTCTGTATTTCTTAATACTTTTGTTAAATCATGTGGAATATTTTTTGTTCCGCAAACGTGAATACCAATGTCAATTCAAGTGCAGTATTTTGTCTCCACAAATACTAGGTACATTTTCCTTGATTGGAATAAGTTCATTTTCCTTTATACATGTGCACTTCAATGAGGTCAGTTGCATATTTCTTAATTCGTTTGCTCTAGTGAACGACGAGTAACTCTTACCGTATTGCGAACACTTGGGCAGTGAAAAAAACAGGTGGATAGTTCATAATTTGTTTTCTCTTTAATTAAAGAAAATTAACTTTCTTTTACTGTAATGTGAACACTTGGGCAATGTAAAACAGGTGCACGCTTCTTAGTTTGTTTTCTCTTTAATTAAAGAAAGGGGACTTTCTCTTCCCCTATTATGAACACGTTGAATATAAAAAAGAGGTGCATAGTTCTTAATTTGTTTTCTGTTTGAAAGGAAAGTAACTTTCTCTTACTGTATTGTGGACACTTCGGCAGTGAAAAACAGGTGCATAGTTCTTAATTTGTTTTGTCTTTAATTTTAGAAAGGTAACTTTCTCTTACTGCATTGTGAACACTTCGGCAGTGTAAACAGATGTATAGTTCTTAATTTGTTTTCTCTTTAATTATAGAAAGGTACCCTCTCTTACTGTATTGTGAACTCCTCGGCAGTGTAAAACAGGTGCATACTTCTTAATTAGTTTTTTCTTTAATGAAAGAAAAGTAACTTTCTCATACTGTATTGTGAATACTTGGGCAGTGAAAAACAGGTGCTTACTTCTTAATTTTTTTTTCTCTTTAATGAAAGAAGAGTAACTCTCCCTGGGTTGTGAACTCTTCGGCAATGTAAATCAGGTGCACGACACACACTCCCTTTCAATCTTTCAATAAACAACAGGAATTGCACGACTGAAAAACGGCACGTTTCCCTCTCTTTTATTTGAGGCATCGTTTTATTCAAAATAGAGCATTTGAAATTTTTGTCCCCTGGTCTCCTGAGCCCCACATTAAAGGAATGGAAGTCCTTTGAATGTCTAAGAGGAGAAGAAGGATAAGAAGAGGGAAAAAGAAGAACGGGAGGAGGCGGAGGCGGAGGCGGAGGCGGAGGCGGAGGAGGAGGAGGAGGAGGAGGAGGAGGAAGGAAAAATAAGAAGTGGAAAATTGCACTCGGTTCCAGGTAGCGAGGCCAGCCTGAAGCGAACCACTCTGAGATTTCGTCTTGAAGGAGGCTGCAAAGTCTCGAGAACACGGGTCCCTTGAAGTCTCGGTTCGTCGGGATTTTCTTTTTGATCTCGGCGGTGGGTTTTTTAAAGTTGGTTTCCTAAATTGGTCTCCAGTTTGTAACTACATCTATTGTGGGACTTGTGTGTGTGTGCTTGCGTCTGCCCGCTCCCGACTTTTATTTTTCTTACCGTTGGTTTGGACTTTATCCTTGCCTGTTTCATATCTCTTTTTCTCATTCTTTCCTTTTTCTTTCAATCGTTTCCAAGATTATTTTTGAATTAATCAAATTATAACTTTATCTAATATCTTTCAATGCTCGTTAGTATTCAATTAAATTTTAATTTCTTCCATTCATTTTATTTTTTCGTCTTTGTTTACAATTCTTTCTCTCGGTGTTTTGTATTGTAAAAGAGTTCATGGATTCGAAAGGTGTATTATATTATTTATTTTTGTTTGTTCCTACAATTTTACATTTCGTAAGAGTATTTCGTATTTTTTACCATACCAACTGATCGTATCTCATTATTATTTAACTCATCCCTCGAATAAATCTCTGGTTTTTAAGCGGAGAATTTCAAGCGATGGGGCCCGATGCCTTTTTCGTCAGAATTTAGATCCAACCTGACTCGGTAATTAGAAGCAGAATACCTTGCTTTTTCCTAAGCAGGAGTTGGGGGAGTGGGCGGATGAGTATGATGAATTATTTGTTCAAGTCTGGCTCATTCTTAACTAATGAATGGAGAGAGAGAGAGAGAGAGAGAGAGAGAGAGAGAGAGAGAGAGAGAGAGAGAGAGAGAGAGAGAGAGAGAGAGAGAGAGAGTGTGTGCTTATAATGCTCAAGACTTGATGATTATTACCTATTTATTACATTTTGGATAAAAATATTGGGGAGAAAGAGATAAGAGAGTTTGCAATGTAATGCCTCGCAAAGAGCTTTGTTGTGGAAGATAAGACGCAGTTAATTGCCTTATTAAAAGTATTAAAAGTATTTTATATTTCTGTTTTCGCTATTGTTACATGTATCATTAAATCTTGGCATCCCCCTTCCATTGGCTCAGTTATTCGTAATCTCTCTCTCTCTCTCTCTCTCTCTCTCTCCTCTCTCTCTCTCTCTCTCTCTCTCTCTCTCTCTCTCTCTCTCGTGATCTGATCTTATTTTCGTACCGTACCGAAGAAAGCAGAGCAAGAAAAATAGGATTTTAAAAGAGAAATGATAAAAAAGAAAATACTAACAATATTTTGCAGTATAAAACGTGCTGTCCAAATGTGAATTATTGACACAGTATTAATATACATGGCTATCAATAAAGATGTTTATGTGTATTCACATATAATTTTAACCATACACACAAATACGCACATGTATATATGTGTATATATACATACTCACTATATATATATATATATATATATATATATATATATATATATATATATATATATATATATACACCACACACACACACACACACACACATATATATATATATATATATATATATATATATATATATATATATATATATACATAAAGTGTATGTGTGTATGTCTCTTACACTGTACTACAGTAAACGTATGTGCGTATTTAAACCTCTGAATGCAAGCGATATTATTCTTCTCGAGGCATTATCATAATAACAATACAGTTCAGACACGCCAGGTCCCTCATTGCTCCTGCAGTTATGGCGTCTTTTGTTAGAGGGAGATTATAAAACGGAGAGGTAATTCATCTCCGGAATTTGGAAAGGGGTTCGGGGCTTAAAGGGGGGTTGAGATAGAATTGGGGTGGTGGATAGAAAAAAAAATACTTTGTTTTGGGGGGAGGGGGTTGTATTGGGCTAGTGACGGGGACCCTTGGGAGAGGGTGATTATGTCTTATCGATGTCCCATTTATTTAATGATGGACTCTTACTTGCTGACAGGTTACACTTGGAGAGTTTTGTTGCAGGATGTAGGATTTAACGTGTTTTTTTTTATAGAGAGAGAGAGAGAGAGAGAGAGAGAGAGAGAGAGAGAGAGAGAGAGAGAGAGAGAGAGAGAGAGAGAGAGAATATCATGTTAATTTTTTTGCTATTTGATTCTTTGGAGAGATAATTATTAATGAGTTTTTTCTATTGGTTTCTTACTTTTAAATGGAAGTGATGATGATGGTTTTTTGCTGTTTAAAGTTTCGGAGAGATCGTTATTATTAATTTTTTTATTGATTTCTTAATTTTAGACAGACTGACTGACTGACTGACTGACTTATTAACAAACGTTTCTTTAAATCCTTGATTTTTTTGTTTGAGATAAAGAGACAGATCAGGTGGATAGCTTGACCTTTCCATTACACTAAATTAAAGTCGGTAAATGGCAAGTTTACGGTGAAAATTTTTATCATTAATAAAGAATTGAAGACTATAATATTTTGTTATAATTGAAAAATTCATTGGCAAATATCTATTGCATATTAGTAGTCCAGCTATGTCCTTTCATGTTTAAAATTTTTATTTCTTTTGATGTAGCTGTCTGTTATATGGTTAAATTTTCAGTAAATTGTATGTTTTCATATACTGTTTGTTCTTACATAGTAATATTTTTCGATTCACAGACACAGAAGAATTTATTTGATATTGTTTTTCAATGTTTATATGTACAATAATGCCTTCCAATTAAGGGAGGTGTGGAATATTATCCTTAAATTTTTTTGGCATTGTTTTTCTCTTATCATATGTGCATATTCTTGAATAGTATTAATGATTTAAAGGCCGCACATGAATGGCAGAGACAAGGGACAGTGACATTGCCCTATCTAGCAGGACAATGCCCTAGAGACTGACCATATTTACAAGCCCTCTCTCCACCCAAGCTAGGACCAAGTAAGGCCAGGCAATGGCTGCTGAGGACTCAGCAGATAGACCTATAGGCTACCCCAAACCCCCTATCCTTAGCTCACAAGGATGGTGAGGTTGCAGTGACCAAATAAAAGTAACGAGTTTGAGCGGGACTCGAACCCCAGTCTGGCGTTCACCGGTCAGGGACGTTACCACATCGGCTACCACAACCACAACGATGTAATATACAGACACTGCGCTTACATCTCTAGAATATTTTTTTTTTTCGATCCCAATCAACTCTGGGATTGCCGTGAGATCGATAGGCCCTGTCCATAATAGGTTGGGTTACTGTCTCTTTGCCTGTCACACGTCAGTTTGTTTGTCAGTGGAAATCAATAGAGTAGTAATGAAATTAACAAAATGCTATGTGCGCTACCTTCCTTCGGTATGGAAGCCATCCAATCATTCTTTCATGCAGCCATTCACATTCTCTGTCTCCTAATAAACCAGTCACATTGTAATCTCTCCAGTCATCGTTTTTTTTTTCTTTTTTTTTCCCAACTGTATTTTCCCCCATACCAACAATCTATTTATATTTTCAAACGCAATATCATTTATTCGTCCGTCTACTCTTTTTATATAATTTTCAGTTTCAATGTTTTCTTTTTAAAGTTCATTCATTCTCCCCTCCAGCTACTTATATTTACTTCACTCCAACCTTCAATTTATTTTCCCATTTATTCATCCATATTTTATAGCAATCATAAATATGTTTTGAAATAATTTTGGTTGGCAAAACTACATTGAAATTATAAGCTAAGCTATTTTTTTCCAATTCTTTTCAAGAGGTCTCTTATATTTCTAAGCCATTATCTGTACCACCGATCATCAAGAAATATATATTTCTTTTACATTATTTAAAAGCATGTCTCTTACACCATCAAAGCTATAAGCCTAATAGTTATTAACCCTCTTAATAGTTTCTCAGAAAAAAAGTCTCTAATTTCCATCATAGTCATTAATTATTTAGAAGGATTTTTCCTAACGAAATCCCTCTCACGTCCATCCAAGCTATTCCCTGAAGGTTTCGTCACGTGATTCTGGGAAAACTGGTCGACTCCATTTTGGCCTTGCATTAATTGCCCTTAATTAGAGATGCAACCATTACAAAGACTGAGCTCAGGTGGATGAAATCTGTCTGATAGTACCCCTGGTGTAGAGGGGTGGGGGTGATAACCCCCCTTTACCAACCCAGCCCCTGTCCTCCTTTCTGTTTGTATCACTGAACTCAATTAATTCGACCTGCCTCTCTCTGGAGGGGATTCCAGCTTTCCGGCCTCTTGTGGATGTTTTTTTTTCTTTTTTTTTTTTCTGCGTGTGTCTGTATGTGTTGCAGACGTGAAATGAGGTTCTAGTTTGTGTGTTGCGGAGGAGAGATGAGGTTTTTGTGTTGCAAAGGAGAGGTTCTTATTTGTGTGTTGCAGACTAGAGAAAAGGTTTTTGTTTGTGTGTTACCAAGGAGAAATGGTTTTTTTTTATGTTGCCTAGGAGAGATGAGGATCTTTTTGTGTTGCAGAAGAGAGATATGGTTTTTTGTGTGTTACAGAAGAGAGATAAGGTTTTTTTTTTTTGTGTGTGTTGCAGAGGAGAGAGGAAGGTTTTGTGTGTTGCCAAGGAGAGATGAGGTTTTCGTTTGTGTGTTGCCTAGGTGAGATGAGGTTCTTGTATGTGTGTTGTAGAGGAGAGATGAAGTTTTTGTTTGTGTGTTGCAAGGAGAGATGAGGCTCTTGTTTTTGTGTTGCAGAGGAGAAATGAGGTTCTTGTTTGTGTGTTGCAAAGGTGAGATGAAGTTCTTGCATTTGTGTTGCAAGAAGAGATGAGGTTTTTGTTTGTGTTGCAGAGGAGAAATGAAGTTTTGTTTGTGTTGCAAGGAGAGATGAGGTTCTTGTTTTTGTGTTGCAGAGGAAAATGAGGTTCTTGTTTGTGTGTTGCAGAGGTGAGATGAAGTTCTTGAATTTGTGTTGCAAGAAGAGATGAGGTTTTTGTTTGTGTTGCAGAGGAGAAATGAGGTTCTTGTTAGTATATTACAAAGGAGAGATGTTTGTATTTCTTATGGTGGTTATAGAGGATAGTTGTGTGCGTGTTTATGTCAAAAAGGTGTAAATATTTTAATGTGTAGAATAAGAGAGCAGTTTATCTCTGTGTATAGGTTTTGAAAATGTAAATTTGTGCATAAGGAAAATGTGATTGCGTGTTTATGTTATTTGAAGAGGAGAAAGGATTTTTGGAGAGGTGTTAGTGTGTTGAAGAAAGGAATGTAAGCGTTTATAGGTGTTGGGACTTGAGTATGTACAGTACGTGTGTGGATTCGAGAGGTTTGTGGAGAGTTAGTTACTGGTGTTGGGAGTCCTTAAAAGATCTATTGAGAAATAGTCGTTGACATACGCGTGTATATTATTATTATTATTATTATTATTATTATTATTATTATTATTATTATTATTATTATTACTACTTGCTAAGCTACAACCTTAGTTGGAAAAGCAGGATGCTATAAGCCCAGGGCCCCCAACAGGGAAAATATCCCAGTGAGGAAAGGAAACAAGGCGAAATAAAATATTTCAAGAGCAGTAATATTGAAATATATATTTCCTATATAAATATGTATATTATATATATATATATATGTATATATATATATATATATATATATATATATATATATATATATATATATATATATATATATAAATTATATATATAAAATGTGTGTGTTTGCGTGTTCTGGAACAAAGAGAAGTAACGATGAGTGGGTGTAGGAGACGATGATGTTTGTTGGAGAAGAAAGTGAGACTTCACGTGGGATGGAGAGGAGAATGTGTTTGGGTGTGAGAAATGAGAGGAGAGTGGAAATGTGTGAAGAAGAGAGCTTGTGAATTGTTAGTGGTTAGAAATTTATAAGCCTTCCTTGGAGTGATTGTCGTTATCTAAAATGATCCAAGGATTTTTAAATGATTATCTAACTGTTATGTTAAGTGCTTTTTCTTCCCTTTTTTTTCTTGTTGTCGAACTGAGGTCATTAGCATTCTTACTTTAGACATCCTTTGTTCATATTTTAATTATTTATTACTTCTCTTGTTGTTTATAAATTTCTTTATTTTCTTTCCTCTCTGGGCTATTTTCCATGTTGGAGCCCTTGCTTTTCCAACTATGGTTGTAACTTAGCAAGTAATAATAATAATAATTTTAAAGGTTCCTTCAAGATGATATTCGACACTTAGAAATATATTCAACAATTGCAATAGAAAGTTAAACCTCGAAGATTTTTGGCATTTCCCAAGAAGTTATGTTGAACAACTGTTTTGAGCAATACCTTCATCTACTTCCGCAGCAAATAGGTTGTGTCTTCTGTAACATGTTGATGCTTAGTGTAAGCCACAACAGCTGGTACCAAAACCTGTTTATCGTAATTGCATCCAGTCTTGTGAATCCTTGGTAATGGCTTGTCATTATCTTCCTACAAAGGGTTTAGACTTGAAGGAGGTTTTAGAGATGTTACCTTATTTTCAAATCCCAATTTACTGCTCTTCATAGATTTAGGGTTATAATCTTGTAGATGGAGAAGTTTTAAGCGGTGTTGCCCTAGCTGCCCTTATGCTGAACGACGATGTACTAATGCTAAACAGAGGAGGTGCAAACGTGGCAACGCCGCGGATTATAGTTGGGTCTCAACCCCCTATAGCTAGACCTCTGTTTATAAATATAAAGTAGACTCGAAGAGGTTGTTTCCATCTTGCTGGGTTTCGCTAGGCCTGTCCTTCTGTTTAAACCATCGAAGGCTGGAATTAGCCGACGTGTCTGCTTTGGCTGAGTGGTTCAACGCCCAATGTCCAAGGATACGACTAAACCTATAAACGGCCTATTAGTCCACCAAACTATAAATAGGTATCAGTGTTTGGTCGGCTCAAAAAGAAGTGCGCAGTTATAGGAAATGTATTCTAAAGACTTGCCGAGAATCCAGAAAATTAAGAGCTTATTTGCATGCACACAACCATATATATATATATATATATATATATATATATATATATATATATATATATATATATATATATATATATATATATATATATATATATATATATATATATATATATAAGTAATATGTAGCTGTTTCTAGTACAGTGCAAAACAAAGGACTCAGACATGTCAATTCAATGTCTTGGGTTTGGCCAGTTTTCATCACGCTGGCCAATGCTGATTGGTGATGGTAGATTTTCGTCTGATCGCTTACATCAAGGGACCCCGACTAGTATAGCTTTGCTGGTCAGGCTGATATCCTAACCCTTTCACCAGGTTAACTCCACTCGGTTAAACTTTAAACTGGGCTCCACAAGACCCAGGCCTACATGGCTGAGGACTATGAAGCATGAAGTAGATGATGAATTGTGAAGTATTGATTTAAAACCTCAAGACAGAGATGACAGGGGAAATCTAACCGGGACACTTTGCGTCAATAGGCGTACGATACATGTATATATATATATATATATATATATATATATATATATATATATATATATATATATATATATATATATATATATACTGTATATATATACACAAACATACACACATTTATCCTTACTTATCTTAGCTTAAGGAGACGAATGAAAACTATCTTTTTTTAGATCAGTATTTTTGCCTAACAAATTATCCTACCCACGCTCTCGCTCAAGCAGCGCATTAATTGTTTAGTAAGGCTTTTAACGACCATGCATATTTGATCACAAGGAAGTATACCAGCCCTGATTAAAAATCATGCTAAGCTTACTTTTTCTCGTGGGATATTAACTGAGTATAATATATAAATGTGTGTTTGTGTTTAATATATATATATATATATATATATATATATATATATATATATATATATATATATATATATATATACTGTATTATACAAATATGTATATATATATATATATGTATATATATATATATATATATATATATATATATATATATATATATATATATATATATATTTATGCGCATATGTATTCACATATATAGGTTATATGTCTTTACATAAGAAATACATAAAGATATGTATATATACATATATATATGTATATCATTTATATATCTGTTTATATATATATATATATATATATATATATATACATACATATATATATATATATATATATATATATATATATATATATATATATATATATATATATATATAACATGTCTTACCTCGTAAAAATTCTAATGGTATTTTTTTTAAGACAATAGTTTCAAACGTAGGCTTAGTCATCTGTGTTTGTTATTCAGGATGGGAAAGTATACAAGTAATTATGGCTGCTAAAATTTTTGGGATGTCAAATAAATGTCTATCAGATATCAGTTATGTATTTTTCTTGCATATAGTAGAAAAATATTTACTTCCATATAAAACTAACAAAATTTATTAGAAACAAGATAATTAGTACGCGAATAATTAACTGAATTTGAAAATCATTCAGCGAGTAGTAATTCAGATTTGTAAATGGGCGTATGAAATTGAATATAATAGGCAAGTATGTAAATACGTCCCTAAGATATTGAATAAATGTGTAAATAACTGAGCCAAGAGATAAAATGCCAAATCATGTTGCTTGTGACTGCGCACCACTTAAGGTAATGTTGAAGGTGCTTCCAGTCGCTTTCGAAATCAAAATGAAAATTCATTTGCGAAAAGGGAATGAATCCGTAAGCTGATTTTCCTCTCGCATGGAAATTCGATGGCTTTATTTCGTTAATGTCATTTGAATAGTAAGCCTCCTTACCTGTTGAATATTGATTAGCGAGCTCAACAGGTAAATATAATGAAGCCAATGATGCCAAAGAGCGGAAGAAGTAAAAAGAGGTGAGGTTTACTTCTTTCTTCGCAATACGTTTCTTCTAATTTGTCTTGAATCTTGGTGGTGGTGGTGGGGGGGGGGGGGGGGGTGTCGTTTTTCGTGGTCAACTCAGTGAGATTATAAATGTGTTGTTTTAAATGTTATTTGAACTGTTAGGGTGTACTTCATCGGATAGTGTATTTTGACACCTGCTCAAACGCGCCAGTTTATTGCAATAGGTTGCAGTGCAAATATATAACGTTTTTGCAAAACGAGGAAAAATTCCTTACTTTCATCATCACATACCTTATTATTATTATTATTATTATTATTATTATTATTATTATTATTATTATTATTATTATTATTATTAGCTAAGCTTCAAAGTTGGAAAAGCAAGATGCTATAAGCCCAAGGGCTCCAACAGGAAAAAACAGCCCAGTGAGGAAAGAAAATGAGGAAATAAATACATGATGAGAAAAAAAATAGCTAATATTAAAAATGTTACAAAGAAATATTCTTGACTTTTCTTGCCTGAAGTTGGGTACATTGAGATTACGTTCTGTGAACCATTCATGACTTTCCCTACTAAAGAACTTTTGAAGTATTTACAATGTATTACAAGGAACCGTTATTGACTTTCATTGTCGAAAACTTTGGATAATCTTTAGAAAAGATTATTTTCCAAAAATCCCTTAATATAATAAGAATAAATGACATGTAGACGTTCTTCCCTTTCCCGGTCAAAAGTTCTTTATTTAGTGAGATTTTTTTTTCTCAGAAATTTTTTATATATTGGTAATGAATTGCAAGGAAACTGTCTTCATTTTCCGACAGAATTGTTTTATTTATCGAGAATGAATTGAAAGAAATTGTTCTTGAATTTCATTGTTATTAACCTTTGATATATTGAGATGATTGTGAAATGTTTCTTGATTTTAAAAACGTTAGATAGAATTGCTTATTATAATTAATTTACTGAATTCAAATATGCTTTAGATTAGAATATATCATTGTAAGTAGATTATGAAATCATGAAATTTTAATTTTAATTATAGAATAATCGGATCGGATTACTAAAATGTATTATATCAGGAGTTTCCTTGATTAAGACACAATATGTAAAGTTATTAAAGTGTGAAGTCACTCCGTCTATTAATAAAATATATAAAATTTTTAAAACTGGGCAATAAATTGTCATGATAGTAGTTTGACTTTATTGTAATCGGACAGTGTTAGAGAAACTAGTTCTTCTTAGTGGTAATAGATGTGAAACTTCCTTAGTTGGTGTTATGAGAAAGGGATTGGCGTTTGCACTTATTAGAAACATCGAGTCATTATGATTTTTTTTTTTTAATCCAGAAATGTTTTATTTTTGAAAATACAAAAAGATATTTTATCGTCTCATATATGTGCGGTAAACTGAGTTTAATCACAATAAATATATTTGTTCCTTACCAGGAAAGTTTATATTTATAGATGGAATTAAAATGAAAATATCTAATGCTTACACTTGCGTGAAGTGTCCAGTTAATTCACATCGTATTGCTAAAACATTTGTCATTAAATCTAACAAATGTCTTGTGAGATTCGTATGATTTGTTGAGATTGGTATACACATTTAATGAGGCTGTTACCAGGAAGCCTGCCTGCCATCTTTTATCTTGAACATTTGATTGAGTACTACAAAAACGTTTTCTGACATTAGAAGGAGTACATAGGCAAGTATGATTTAATATATATATATATATATATATATATATATATATATATATATATATATATATATATATATAAATATATATATATACATATGTATATACATATATATATATATATATATATATATATATATATATATATATATATATATATATATATCTTTATCGTTACACATCAGGAACATTTGGTTTAATGGTAAAGTTGCAATAAATACTTCTTATCTTCGTATTTATGCATTTTA
>NC_090752.1:75043392-75045892 GCF_036898095.1 Palaemon carinicauda
ATGATAATGAAGGCGTGTAAATCATGATCATGAAGGCGTGTCAAAAGTGTGAAAAAGAAAAAGAAACGAAGAAAAACAATAACGTGAAATTGTACGAACCAAACACAAGCTGACTGCGTTTTAGCTGACACCAGTATTAATGAAGGGAGTTCCACGCTAGCGGTCGGAAACTCAACATCTCCCGGGGCGATCCCCGAACCAAATGGAGAAGAGGAAGAAATGGCGATGTTAGTCGGGACGGAAAGAAAATTAGAAAAGGTGGGCATTGCCACACTTTTCCATTCGAATAACCACAGTTGATGTTAGTTGCGCCATTTGCTGTAATTACCGGACGCTGCCTAAACGACCCGATTATGTCTCCTTTACGATTATTAACTGAATCTGAGGTACTTTGATGATGCTGTAGATGGGCCGCGAGAGAATGCAATTGCGCTCTGCAGGATACGGATGGATGGACTGAGAATGTGCGTTGAGAAGAGAATAATAAACCTGTTTATTTACTATAAGATTATATATATATATATATATATATATATATATATATATATATATATATATATATATATATATTATATATATGTATATATATATATATATATATATATATATATATATATACATATGTATATATATACATACATATATATAATATATATGTATATATATATATATATGTATATATATAGATATATATACATATATATATTATATATATGTATATATATACACACACACATATATATATATATATATATATATATATATATATATATATATATATATATATATAAATAGTGTGTGTGTTAGTGTTAATAGACAAATGAAAATTGAACAATCCACGCCAAAATACATCTGCCCTGAATTAGCAAATGGCCTGGACGTAATAGTAAAACTAATAGTATCAGAGGTATTTTTACAGCTATTATGCAAAAATATGAATACGTTTTCGTTGATACAAGGTAGACGTCCCAAAGTCGATCCTGGGGCAAATGAAGACCCTAATGCACTGCACGTCCGGAAAACTGATCATGTTTGTATATGCATATGGAAGTATGCCGGAGTCCTTATGCACACCTGCAGGGGGCATAGAAGGTCATGGAATTGTTCCGGGCTCTTCGGAAGGGCTTACTTCTTCTGCAGCATAATTTGATGGGTTTTGTGATCCTTCTCCTACGGGTGGAATTAATGGCGCCGATCACTGTATTACGTAGGCTAAATTATTACTTCCCTCACACGAATACATAAAGATATAAAGGCCACTCATGAATGGCAGAGGCAAGGGACAGTGACAGTGTCCTAGCTAGGAGGACAATGCCATAGAGACTGACCTTGTATGCCTATGATCAGCCCTTAACCTCCCTCTCCACTGAAGCTAGGACCAGGGAAGGCCAGACAATAGCTGTTGATGCCTCAGCAGGTAGACCTATAGGCTCCCCCTAACCCTCATCCTTAGCTACCAAGGATGGTAATGCTGCAGACGCTACAAGAAACTATCGAGCTGGAGTGAACTCGAACCCTAGTCTGGCGATCGCCAAGCCGGAACGTTTCCAGTAGGCCACCTGGTTGGTAGGATGAAGAATATATGCCCTTTTTAAGTACATTTGTTATGGAAAATTTATGCATATGCCTGTCTTGTTATTATTATTATTATTATTATTATTATTATTATTATTTGCTAAGCTACAACCTAGCTGGAAAAGCAGGATGCTATAAGCACAGTGGCTCCAACAGGGAAAATAGCCCAGTAAGGAAATGAAACAAGGAAAAATTTAATATTTTAAGATCAGTAACATTAAAGTAAATATCTCCTATATAAAAAAATAAAAACTTTAACAAAGAAAGTAAGAGAAATAAGATAAAATTTGTGTGCCAGAGTGTACCCTCAAGCAAGAGAACTCTAACCCAAGAAAGTGGAAAACAATTGTACAGAGGCTGTGGCACTACCCAAGACTAGAGAACAATGGTTTGATTTTAGAGTGGCCTTCTCTTAGAAGAGCTGCTTAGCATAGCCAAACAGTCTCTTCTAACCTTACCAAGAGGAAAGTGGTCACTGAACAATTAAAGGGCAGTAACCCCTTGGGTGAATGAAGATTGTTTAGTATTCTCAGTGTTGTCAGATGTATTAGGACAGAGGAGAATATGTAAAGAATAGGTCAGACTATTCGGTGTATGTGTAGACAAAGGGTAAATGAATCGTAACCAGAGAGAAGGATCCAATGTAGTACTGTCTGGTCAGTCAACAGACCCCATAACTCTCTAGCGGTAGTATCTTAACGGGTGGCTGGCACCCTGGGCAACCTACTATTTAGGGTGCATTTGCGCATAGATATAGTGTAGATAAATGCATTCTTTTTTTTTTTTTATTAACTATCGATGTCACATTCCAATTCTGCCATTAACTTTGGAAATTTATATGATGTGAATTTCAAGAACATCTATTGCCAATTTCTTTTTTATACGCTCTCCTCCTTTTCTTATACTCTCTCTCTCTCTCTCTCTC
>NC_090752.1:75053392-75063392 GCF_036898095.1 Palaemon carinicauda
TGTATGTATCAAAGCTGTCGTTCCATACAATTTAATTGCTTTTCTTTTTGTGACCTTGTGCTAATACTCATATCGGTTATTTCAATTTGTACTATGAATATTTTTTAGAGGAACCTATGCTGCCACTTTGCATTATCTTTTCCGCTTAAGAAAAAAATCTAATCAGTGAACACTCTCTCTCTCTCTCTCTCTCTCTCTCTCTCTCTCTCTCTCTCTCTCTCTCTCTCTCTCTCTCTCTCTTCTCAGATTATTGTTACATGAAAAAGTTCAAAGAGAAGTACTCTACTAACTCTTTTTTTTTCTTCTGCGCCTCCTACAGGATGCTGAGACAGAGCCGGGGTGAGGGGAGGGGAAGACCCAACGGCCGAGCCTACAACGACTACCCCCCAGAGCAGGATCATGGGGACCCCCTAGATCCTCCCTATTACGTCCAAGATCTAAATAAACACAGAAGTCTTGGTAAGTGGCCCCACTCTTTTTATCTCTCTGGTGAATTCTGATGTTAAAAGGAAAAATCTACTCTCTTTTATATTGACATTTCCTGAATGAGTTTCAGGCGAGAGTGTATGTTGCGGTAGTAATAATAACAATTGTATGATAACAATAACTGCTATAGTAAGTGTTAGCAGTAGTATTGGTCGTATGATATTAGTAGTTATAACTATGTGATGTTTACGAAAAAACCACTCTCTTTTCTATTGACATTTCCTGAAGGAATTTCAGGCGAGAGTGTATGTTGTGGGAGCAATAATGATCATAATAACTATTGTAAGTGTTAGTAGTAGTATTGGTAGTATGATAGTATTTGTTATAGTAGTGATGGTTATACTAACTAATAGTTATTGAAAAATTATCATATTATCAATGTCGATACGGTCAGTCAAATGTTGTGATCAAAATTAGTTATAATCAAAATTAATCATCTGAAAATTCAGGTAAATGTGCATGCTGATCAGTGCTATTCACATGATTGAATTTTTAGCAATTTTATTCGGTGTTTTGCATGAGAACGTGTATGAACATCCATGCAATACAGGAGCTATGCAAAGGCTTTCATTTTTTTACGTTGCAGTAACGTTATGATTCAAGATAATCGTAGACTTTTTTTATATTGGATTTATGAGTGTGTAGGGCTTTTCATGGAATATTTTTTTTCATTCGGTAAGAGCGCACATGCTCGATATAGTCTTGTGCGTTATTAATATGGTTCATTTGTAGTTAAGCATCGCAAATGATACGTTACTTACTTATTTGATTATGAAAAATTTCAGTCCTGATATTGATTATGATCAGGGCTTTGAAAAACTATTTCAGTATCAGTATTTTGAGGTAATCTCATTGCTCGTTGACGTATATATTTTCTGCATCGAATGCATTATACTGTTAGTACCATGTGCTATTTAGGTAGGTTTGGAATCCGTCCTGTAAGCTTTATGAAGTGTTAATTAGTTTTATATCATAGATATTAATGACATCACATGCTATGACTTCAACTTTCCATTGTTTACCATTGGTGAGTTAATTTATCATGTGCAACGTTCAATTGTTTACCATTTGAGAGTAAATTTATCATGCTTTATGAACTATTGGTAATTTTAGTTGGACCTTCAACTCCCTATTACTCCCTGTCTGGGTTAACATAAGAGCGTCAACCTTTTATTGGCTGATATAAACTGGACGGGGAGTTTAAGACTTGTCATAAGCAGTGCGAAAAGGTACAGACTTGATACACGACTTTAAAAACCTAAAGATTCCCTATTCCATTAGCTGAATTCTAGCTTGATTGCCTATTCCCATTAAGTGAATTTTAGTTTGTTTGCCCATTCCATTATGAGAATTTTAGTTTGATTACTTATTTCATTAAGAGAATTTTAGTTTGATTGCTCATTTCATTAAGTGAATAATAGTTTGATTGCCCAATCAATTAAGTGAATTCTAGTTTGATTGCCCATTCCATTACTAGAATTTTAGTTTGATTGCTCATTTCATTAAAAGAATTTTAGTTTGATTGCTCATTTCATTAAGTGAATAATAGTTTGATTGCCCAATCAATTAAGTGAATTCTAGTTTGATTGCCCATTCCATTACTAGAATTTTAGTTTGATTGCTCATTTCATTAAAAGAATTTTAGTTTGATTGCTCATTCCATTAGGAGAATTCTAGTTTGATTGCCCATTCCATTAAGTGAATTCTAGTTTGATTACCCATTCCATTAAGTGAATTCTAGTTTGATTGCCCATTGCATCAAGTGAATTCCAGTTTGATTATCCATTCCAGTAAGTGAATGCTAATTTGATTGCCCATTCCATTAAAAGAATTTTAGTATGATTGCTCATTTCATTAAAGAATTTTAGTTTGATTGCTCATTCCATTAGAAGATTTATAGTTTGATTGCCCATCCAATTAAGTGAATTCTAGTTTGATTACCCATTCCATTAAGTGAATTCTAGTTTGATTGCCCATTTCATTAAGTGAATTTTAGTTTGATTACCCATTTCATTAAGAGAATTTAGTTTGATTGCCCAATCCATTAAGTGAATTCTAGTTTGATCGCCCATTCCATTAGGAGAATTTTGGTTTGATTGCTCATTTCATTACGAAAATTTTAGTTTGATTACTCAATTCATTAAAAGAATTTTAGTTTGCTCATTTCATTAAGTAAATAATAGTTTGATTGCCCAATCCATTAAGTGAATTCTAGTTTGATTGCCCATTCCATTACTAGAATTTTAGTTTGATTGCTCATTTCATTAAGAGAATTTTAGTTTGATTGCTCATTTCATTAGGAGAATTCTAGTTTGATTGCCCATTCCATTACGAGAATTGTAGTTTGATTAGTCATTTAATTAAAAGAATTTTAGTTTGATTGCTCATTTCATTAAGTGAAGATTGCTCATTTCATTAAGAGAATTTTAGTTTAATTGCTCATTCCATTAGGAGAATTTTAGTTTGATTGCCATTCCATTACGAGAATTGTAGTTTGGTTACTCATTTAATTAAAAGAATTTTAGTTTGATTGCTCATTTCATTAAGTGAATAGTAGTTTGATTGCCCAACCAATTAAGTGAATTCTAGTTTGATTTCCCATTCCATTACTAGAATTTTAGTTTGATTGCTCATTTCATTAAAAGAATTTTAGTTTGATTGCTCATTCCATTAGGAGAATTCTAGTTTGATTGCCCATTCCATTACGAAAATTTTAGTTTTATTACTCATTTCATTAAATGAATTTTAGTTTGATTGCTCATTTCATTAAGTGAATAATAGTTTGATTGCCCAATCAATTAAGTGAATTCTAGTTTGACTGCCCATTCCATATTGTAGTTTGATTGCTCGTTTCATTAAGAGAATTTTAGTTTGATTGTTCATTCCATTAGGAGAATTCTAGTTTGATTGCCCATTCCATTAAGTGAATTCTAGTTTGATTGCCCATTCCATTAAGTGAATTCTAGTTTGATTGCCCATTCCATCAAGTGAATTCCAGTTTGATTACCCATTACAGTAAGTGAATGCTAATCTGATTGCCCATTCCATTAGGAAAATTATAGTTTGATTGCCCATCCGATTAAGTGAATTCTAGTTTGATTACCCATTCCATTAAGTGAATTCTAGTTTGATTGCCCATTCCATTTAGTGAATTTTAGTTTTATTACCCATTTCATGAAGAGAATTTAGTTTGCTTGCCCAATCCATTAAGTGAATTCTAGTTTGATTGCCCATTCCATCAGGAGAATTTTAGTTTGATTGCTCATTTCATTGAGAGAATTTTAGTTTGATTGCTCATTCCATTAGGAGAATTTTAGTTTGATTGCCCATTCCATTAAGTTGAATACTAGTTTTATTACCCATTCCATTAAGTGAATTCTAGTTTGATTGTCCATTCCATCAAGTGAATTTCAGTTTGATTACCAATTCCATTAAGTGAATGCTAATTTGATTGCCCATTTTATTAGGTGAATCCTAGTTTGATTGCCTATTGCATTAGGTTGATTCTAGTTTGATTGCTCATTTCTTTAGGTGAATCTTAGTTTGATTGCTCATTTCATTAGGTGAATCCTAGTTTGATTCCCTATTGCATTAGGTTAATTCTAGTTTGATTGCTCATTCCTTTAGGTGAATTCTAGTTTGAATGCTAATATCATTAGATGAATCCTAGTTTGATTGCTCATTTTATTAGGTTTATTCTAGTTTGATTGCTCATTTCATTAGGTGAATCCTAGTTTGATTGCTCATTTCATTAGGTGAATCCTAGTTTGATTGCCTATTGCATTAGGTTGATTCTAGTTTGATTGCTCATTTCTTTAGGTGAATTCTAGTTTGATTGCTCATTTCATTAGGTGAATTCTAGTTTGATTGCTCATTTCATTAAGTAAATTCTAGTTTTATTGCCCATTCCATTAAGTGAATTTTAGTTTGATTGCCCATTCCATCAAGTGAATTCCAGTTTGATTACCAATTCCATTAAGTGAATGCTAATTTGAGTGCCCATTTCATTAGGTGATTCCTAGTTTGATTGCCTATTGCATTAGGTTGATTCTAGTTTGATTGCTCATTTCTTTAGGTGAATTTTAGTTTGATTGCTCATTTCATTAGGTGAATTCTAGTTTGATTGCCTATTGCATTAGGTTAATTCTAGTTTGATTGCTCATTTCTTTAGGCGAATTTTAGTTTAAATGCTAATATCATTAGGTGAAACCTAGTTTGATTGCTCATTTCATTAGGTGAATCCTAGTTTGATTCCCTATTGCATTAGGTTAATTCTAGTTTGATTGCTCATTCCTTTAGGTGAATTCTAGTTTGAATGCTAATGCTAGTTTGATTACCCATTCCATCAGGAGAATTTTGGTTTGATTGCTCATTTCATTGAGAGAATTTTAGTTTGATTGCTCATTCCATTAGGAGAATTTTAGTTTGATTGCCCATTCCATTAAGTGAATACTAGTTTTATTACCCATTCCATTAAGTGAATTCTAGTTTGATTGTCCATTCCATCAAGTGAATTTCAGTTTGATTACCAATTCCATTAAGTGAATGCTAATTTGATTGCCCATTCCATTAAAAGAATTTTAGTATGATTGCTCATTTCATTAAAGAATTTTAGTTTGATTGCTCATTCCATTAGAAGATTTATAGTTTGATTGCCCATCCAATTAAGTGAATTCTAGTTTGATTACCCATTCCATTAAGTGAATTCTAGTTTGATTGCCCATTTCATTAAGTGAATTTTAGTTTGATTACCCATTTCATTAAGAGAATTTAGTTTGATTGCCCAATCCATTAAGTGAATTCTAGTTTGATCGCCCATTCCATTAGGAGAATTTTGGTTTGATTGCTCATTTCATTACGAAAATTTTAGTTTGATTACTCAATTCATTAAAAGAATTTTAGTTTGATTGCTCATTTCATTAAGTAAATAATAGTTTGATTGCCCAATCCATTAAGTGAATTCTAGTTTGATTGCCCATTCCATTACTAGAATTTTAGTTTGATTGCTCATTTCATTAAGAGAATTTTAGTTTGATTGCTCATTTCATTAGGAGAATTCTAGTTTGATTGCCCATTCCATTACGAGAATTGTAGTTTGATTAGTCATTTAATTAAAAGAATTTTAGTTTGATTGCTCATTTCATTAAGTGAATAGTAGTTTGATTGCCCAACCAATTAAGTGAATTCTAGTTTGATTGCCCATTCCATTACAAGAATTTTAGTTTGATTGCTCATTTCATTAAGAGAATTTTAGTTTAATTGCTCATTCCATTAGGAGAATTTTAGTTTGATTGCCATTCCATTACGAGAATTGTAGTTTGATTACTCATTTAATTAAAAGAATTTTAGTTTGATTGCTCATTTCATTAAGTGAATAGTAGTTTGATTGCCCAACCAATTAAGTGAATTCTAGTTTGATTTCCCATTCCATTACTAGAATTTTAGTTTGATTGCTCATTTCATTAAAAGAATTTTAGTTTGATTGCTCATTCCATTAGGAGAATTCTAGTTTGATTGCCCATTCCATTACGAAAATTTTAGTTTTATTACTCATTTCATTAAATGAATTTTAGTTTGATTGCTCATTTCATTAAGTGAATAATAGTTTGATTGCCCAATCAATTAAGTGAATTCTAGTTTGATTGCCCATTCCATATTGTAGTTTGATTGCTCGTTTCATTAAGAGAATTTTAGTTTGATTGTTCATTCCATTAGGAGAATTCTAGTTTGATTGCCCATTCCATTAAGTGAATTCTAGTTTGATTGCCCATTCCATTAAGTGAATTCTAGTTTGATTGCCCATTCCATCAAGTGAATTCCAGTTTGATTACCCATTACAGTAAGTGAATGCTAATCTGATTGCCCATTCCATTAGGAAAATTATAGTTTGATTGCCCATCCGATTAAGTGAATTCTAGTTTGATTACCCATTCCATTAAGTGAATTCTAGTTTGATTGCCCATTCCATTTAGTGAATTTTAGTTTTATTACCCATTTCATGAAGAGAATTTAGTTTGCTTGCCCAATCCATTAAGTGAATTCTAGTTTGATTGCCCATTCCATCAGGAGAATTTTAGTTTGATTGCTCATTTCATTGAGAGAATTTTAGTTTGATTGCTCATTCCATTAGGAGAATTTTAGTTTGATTGCCCATTCCAATAAGTTGAATACTAGTTTTATTACCCATTCCATTAAGTGAATTCTAGTTTGATTGTCCATTCCATCAAGTGAATTTCAGTTTGATTACCAATTCCATCAAGTGAATGCTAATTTGATTGCCCATTTTATTAGGTGAATCCTAGTTTGATTGCCTATTGCATTAGGTTGATTCTAGTTTGATTGCTCATTTCTTTAGGTGAATTTTAGTTTGATTGCTCATTTCATTAGGTGAATCCTAGTTTGATTGCCTATTGCATTAGGTTAATTCTAGTTTGATTGCTCATTCCTTTAGGTGAATTCTAGTTTGAATGCTAATATCATTAGATGAATCCTAGTTTGATTGCTCATTTTATTAGGTTAATTCTAGTTTGATTGCTCATTTCATTAGGTGAATCCTAGTTTGATTGCTCATTTCATTAGGTGAATCCTAGTTTGATTGCCTATTGCATTAGGTTGATTCTAGTTTGATTGCTCATTTCTTTAGGTGAATTCTAGTTTGATTGCTCATTTCATTAGGTGAATTCTAGTTTGATTGCTCATTTCATTAAGTAAATTCTAGTTTTATTGCCCATTCCATTAAGTGAATTTTAGTTTGATTGCCCATTCCATCAAGTGAATTCCAGTTTGATTACCAATTCCATTAAGTGAATGCTAATTTGAGTGCCCATTTCATTAGGTGATTCCTAGTTTGATTGCCTATTGCATTAGGTTGATTCTAGTTTGATTGCTCATTTCTTTAGGTGAATTTTAGTTTGATTGCTCATTTCATTAGGGGAATTCTAGTTTGATTGCCTATTGCATTAGGTTAATTCTAGTTTGATTGCTCATTTCTTTAGGCGAATTTTAGTTTAAATGCTAATATCATTAGGTGAAACCTAGTTTGATTGCTCATTTCATTAGGTGAATCCTAGTTTGATTCCCTATTGCATTAGGTTAATTCTAGTTTGATTGCTCATTCCTTTAGGTGAATTCTAGTTTGAATGCTAATGCTAGTTTGATTGCCCATTCCATCAGGAGAATTTTGGTTTGATTGCTCATTTCATTGAGAGAATTTTAGTTTGATTGCTCATTCCATTAGGAGAATTTTAGTTTGATTGCCCATTCCATTAAGTGAATACTAGTTTTATTACCCATTCCATTAAGTGAATTCTAGTTTGATTGTCCATTCCATCAAGTGAATTTCAGTTTGATTACCAATTCCATTAAGTGAATGCTAATTTGATTGCCCATTTTATTAGGTGAATCCTAGTTTGATTGCCTATTGCATTAGGTTGATTCTAGTTTGATTGCTCATTTCTTTAGGTGAATTTTAGTTTGATTGCTCATTTCATTAGGTGAATTCTAGTTTGATTGCCTATTGCATTAGGTTAATTCTAGTTTGATTGCTCATTTCTTTAGGCGAATTTTAGTTTAAATGCTAATACCATTAGGTGAAACCTAGTTTGATTGCTCATTTCATTAGGTGAATCCTAGTTTGATTCCCTATTGCATTAGGTTAATTCTAGTTTGATTGCTCATTCCTTTAGGTGAATTCTAGTTTGAATGCTAATATCATTAGATGAATCCTAGTTTGATTGCTCATTTTATTAGGTTAATTCTAGTTTGATTGCTCATTTCATTAGGTGAATCCTAGTTTGATTGCTCATTTCATTAGGTGAATCCTAGTTTGATTGCCTATTGCATTAGGTTGATTCTAGTTTGATTGCTCATTTCTTTAGGTGAATTCTAGTTTGATTGCTCATTTCATTAGGTGAATTCTAGTTTGATTGCTCATTTCATTAAGTAAATTCTAGTTTTATTGCCCATTCCATTAAGTGAATTTTAGTTTGATTGCCCATTCCATCAAGTGAATTCCAGTTTGATTACCAATTCCATTAAGTGAATGCTAATTTGAGTGCCCATTTCATTAGGTGATTCCTAGTTTGATTGCCTATTGCATTAGGTGGATTCTAGTTTGATTGCTCATTTCTTTAGGTGAATTTTAGTTTGATTGCTCATTTCATTAGGTGAATTCTAGTTTGATTGCCTATTGCATTAGGTTAATTCTAGTTTGATTGCTCATTTCTTTAGGCAAATTTTAGTTTAAATGCTAATATCATTAGGTGAAACCTAGTTTGATTGCTCATTTCATTAGGTGAATCCTAGTTTGATTCCCTATTGCATTAGGTTAATTCTAGTTTGATTGCTCATTCCCTTAGGTGAATTCTAGTTTGAATGCTAATATCATTAGATGAATCCTAGTTTGATTGCTCATTTTATTAGGTTAATTCTAGTTTGATTGCTCATTTCATTAGGTGAATCCTAGTTTGATTGCTCATTTCATTACGTGAATCCTAGTTTGATTGCCTATTGCATTAGGTTGATTCTAGTTTGATTGCTCATTTCTTTAGGTGAATTCTAGTTTGATTGCCCATTCCATTAGGAAAATTCTAGTTTGGTTGTTCGTTTCATTAAGAGAATTGTAGTTTGATTGCTCCTTTCATTTGGTGAATTGTAGTTTGATTGCTCATTTCATTAGCTAGTTTGATTGCTCATGTCATTAGGTGGATTCTAGTTTGATTGCTCATTTCATTAGGTGAATCCTAGTTTGATTGCTCATTTCATTAGGTGAATCCTAGTTTGATTGCCTATTGCATTTGGTTAAATCTAGTTTGATTGCTCATTTCATTAGGTGAATCCTAGTTTGAATGCTAATATCATTAGGTGAATCCTAGTTTGATTGCTCATTTCATTAGGTGAATCCTACTTTATTTGCCTATTGCATTAGATTAATTCTAGTTTGATTGCTCATTTCATTAGGTGAATCCTAGTTTGATTTCTCATTTCATTAGGTAAATTCTAGTTTGATTGCTCATTTCATTAGGTGAATCCTAGTTTGAATGCTAATATCATTAGGTGAATCCTAGTTTGATTTCTCATTTCATTAGGTGAATCCTACTTTAATTGCCTATTGCATTAGATTAATTCTCGTTTGATTACTCATTTCATTAAGTGAATCCTAGTTTGATTGCTCATTTCATTAGGTGAATTCTAGTTTGATTGCTCATTTCATTAGGTGAATCCTAGTTTGATTGCCTATTGCATTAGGTTAATTCTAGTTTGATTGCTCATTTCTTTAGGTGAATTTTAGTTTGAAGGCTAATATTATTAGGTGAATCCTAGCTTGATTGCTCACTTCATTAGGTCAATCCTAGTTTGATTCCCAATTGCATTAGGTTAATTGTAGTTTGATTGTTTATTCCTTTAGGTGATTTCTAGTTTAAATGCTAATATCATTAGATGAATCCTGGGTTGATTGCTCATTTTATTAGGTTAATTCTAGTTTGATTGTTCATTTCATTAGGTGAATCCTAGT
>NC_090752.1:75068392-75073392 GCF_036898095.1 Palaemon carinicauda
GTGTGTGGTGCGTGCGTTTCTTTCTGGCAATGCCCTCACCTTTTGGTATATGGCTTTATTTTGAAGAATAATATTCTTTTGTTTTATCATTGATATTCTGGAAGTTAAATTCTTTCTATTTTAGGTACACGCATTATTATAGTGATTAATGTCAATGTAATCCTTCCCTATTGAAGGAAATGCCTTTCAACAGCATATGATGACAGAGGTACATCAAGCCGTTTACCTTTTGAAGTTCGTCCTTTAGAAGCGCACGCTTTTCAACAAGAATTGTATTCATACTAACCAAATTTTCTGTTGAGGTTATTGAAACAATAGTTTACGCGACCCGTCAACAATGATGGCTAAATATTTAGATATGCGCACACGCATTCCCTTCTCGCCAGCATATGACTATTCCCTCTCCTCTCCCCTCTACTCGAGGGATGGTGAGACATCGAGGTATTTTACGTCTGGCAATGTCCTCTAAGCGTGATTGGAAACATATTATATATATATATATATATATATATATATATATATATATATATATATATATCCATACATACACATATATGTATATATATTTATATTATTTATTTATATATATATATATGTATAGCCAGACATTTTCTTTATTTTATAAAGATTTAAAAACAGAATTGCTTTTGACTGATTATGCGTTCTCTAAGTTTATAGAAGGCTGTGGCTTTCATATGTACCCACGTGGGAGAAAATATTGCTCTTAACTCTTCTTAGTTTCAGCCAATAGAGAATTTGAACCCTCGACATTTAGGGTCCGGTTAGGGTAAGGTTTTGTGCTGGCCTTTTGATACTTGGAATAGGCGAAGAGTGATTGAGTTTGGTATCGTTATGCATATGTTAATGGTTGATGTTGGTCTAAAATTGTTATTGATATGGAAAGTGATATTTTTACTGTTGTTAGATAGTATTGAGAACTACTTTATCTCCCCTATATGATAATAATAATAATAAGAAGAAGAATAGGGAAGTGGGGAATATGGGGAAAGGAAAAGCCGAAGAGTACCCCTGGATACAATCCAGTTTATAGCTCAAAGAAAATAGTAAGTGTCTGAATATATAGTGTGCTTGTGTGTGTGCACTTTTCCTGTCACGCTCATGGAGGAGAGAAAGTAGTCATTCCAGGTGAGAGGTACCCTGAAAGGTACACTCAAACTAAAATCTCCCAAAATTGCCGAACTAGTGGGTTGTAGTTAGGAAAGTGGGTGGTGATGGTGGGAAGGGTTGAATCTGTGTGTGTGCGTGCATATCTGTCTAAATATGTAGACGTAATATTTGGCGGCTGTTGTACACTAATGTTTACTAAAGTAGTCCGCTGGCTACAATGGATCCATACTAATTATAACGATAGTTTCATCTATCGTTGTTTACGTTATATGATTTGTATCAACCATTCGTAGAACAGAACAGCTCTTGTCTTTTCTTCCATTCACCTCACTTCGATATTGATCAGGGTATCCAAGTTCAGTGCTTGGAAAGGATCTTCGAGAAATTTTGGATTAAGATGCCGACGCCAATTACGTTGCCTTGGTAACCCCTCGTGACTGAACGAAAGTGGATTTGTCTGGGGTCGGTTTCATGTCAGAGACTCTTCACATTGGGTTTCAGCCCAGTGAAATACGTTGGCGTGTTTGCTTCCTTTTTCTTGTTGTTTTTGTTGGTTTGTTTGCTTCAATTTTGTTGTTGTTGTACTGAGATGAACTTAATCCAGCTCGATTCCCTGCCTCTCTTATATTTGTTCACACCGAAGATATGTGACGATTTTTTGGTACAGTGGTCATAAGGACTAATGATATTGTGTTAGTGTGAAGTATTTTATGAGCATACATAAGTACGCACATGATGCCTTGTGTGATATAGTGTGTGTATGTGTGCCACTTTCTACGTAGCCTATAGGCCTACACGTGTAAGTGGATGTTGATCGTAACTGGAGTTAAAACAGGTTCACAATGGTTCAAAAGATGAAAATACATAAGATGCAAGAATCTACGCCAGAATGTGATAATTAATTGAATAAAAAATGAAATACTGAAGCAAACGATTTTGTAGAATATGAATACATTCCATTCTTGATAGGGATTTGGAAGTGGAAAGATTTGATAATTGAGTGAATAGATGATTGACAAAGTTCTCTCTCTCTCTCTCTCTCTCTCTCTCTCTCTCTCTCTCTCTCTCTCTCTCTCTCTCTCTCTCTCTCTCTCTCTCTCTCTATTTTGGTGAAATTACTGTTGGGATTTTTCAGTCCCATGAGAAATGGTTAAAAGTAAATTGAAAGACACGTTATTATTGTTTGTTATTAACTTGATATTTTCTTAGCTTAAATACTTTTACGGATTTTGTATAGATAACTGTCTACATACACACATATACAGTATATATATATATATATATATATATATATATATATATATATATATATATATATATATATATATATACACACACACACATTATACACAAATCAGTATTTTTTTTATTAGTGGATATCCTCTTAATTATTTTTGTCAGTAATAGGAAACAGATTAATACTCGCAAGAATTACAATTTCATTTGACGTCTGTTGTGCTTTTCCGAGAATTGGGTATGAATTTTAATCTCTTGTGATTTTAATAAGCTGATATGATAAGCTGATTTGATTGTAGGACATTAAGCCAGAGCTTGATGTCGGTGGTTATTGCATTTCGCTCGTAATCAAATGGTTACGGTGCAATTGACGTATCATTGTGATGCTTAACTCTTATGATTTGCGTTTCACAAAAGCCTAACATATATGTGCATATATCTCTGTGTGATTTCAATGTATTGTGCATGGAAATGTATCTTGCTAGATTTAACGGGGTTTTAGTTTCGCGGATCTTGTTTTGGTATTTGTTTAAAAATACTGCCAAAAGCAGTGATTCTCCTGTTTTGTTTTACCTTGAAATATTAGAATCATCTTAAAGTAATTATAAGAAATGGTTTTTGTTAAGTTTCATGGCGTGTTAATTAAATTAGGACGGCTTTACTATTTTTTAGATTATTAGAGGTATTATTTGTACAGCATCGTCTTTAATTAATTATAATGACATTGTTCCGTTTCATTGTTAAAATATTGATGAATGATTAATATGTGCTTAACATCTAGTAATTGCTGTAAAAATTATATTCTAATCTCGCCTGTGATTATATAAACAAGTTTATTCATAAAATAACTAATGCTGAATTTCATTGACATTTACACTTAGCCATAAAATGTGAGATTTAAAACTTTAGAAAAATTTTACTTTTATTTCCAGTATTCCGAACCCGTTAAAACTAGCAAGATTCTGTTTAGTAGATATTACATGGTTTGACAATTATTGTTTGTTTTCCATTGTGCTTCATTTTTGTTCCTTTTCTTTCTCGTTCCTGCAGCCGGATCCTATTCTTCGATTGCATGTAAGTGTTTAAAACGCCCCTCTCTGCTTCCAATGTTGACATTTTTTTTTTTGGCAAGGGCCAGTGCCCCTCTTCATCCATATTTCATCCCTCTACAAACTGCCATTTCTCCTTCTGAAGCCATATGTTTTGCCCCGGCCAATTTGGTGATATTTATTTAATTTCATGCATTGATTTCATACAAAGGAAGATACGTATTTCTGGAGTATAATGAATGCTAAGGTCATGTTTTTTATGATATGTATTTTTCAGGTAGGTATAATAATTCCAAGTTTATTTAGTTTAGTATGTACTTTAATATTCTCGTATTTTACTAATTTCAATGGTTATTATTTATTTGTTTTCTATAGGTGAATGAGAGGTAAATTATGTAAAAATGACAATACTATTATTTAAGGTTTTATTGTCCTTGCTCGTCAATAAACTATTGCTTATAACGGTAGGTACATAAGGTACATACAAAAGTCATAATAGATTGTGGAAACATTTGCTGCTTCTTAATTTAACCCTGTAGTTATAGATTTAGTATTTGAATGCTCGAAAATAACCCAACTTCTTTTCCCAATTTATTCCTTTCTCTGTCAGAGAAATAAAAGGTAAAACGAAAAAGTAAATTGGCTGGAATCCCCTTGCCCCCCAATTCATTTTAATTGGGCCACTGTTCCAGATTCTGGAATCATAGTTCGTCGTGCTTTCATAAATTTATATATTCCTCTCTTGTCTCTTCCCATTTATTTTTTTGGGCTTTGTAGCTTATATGTGTGAGTAGGGAGATGCGGAGAGAATAATTGATATGTTTAGGGGTTTACAATCCTTGGGAAATGTGGTTCTTTGATGAAACGTGATAGGGAGGGAAAAGGAATCTTGGGGTAATACAGAGTCAGCGTTATTGTTCGAAGGTTATCCTTCAATCATATATAAATATAAACACATATGAATGTGTATATGTACAGTATATATAGTATATAAAGTATGTATATATTTTGTATGTATATACATATATATATATATAGATAGATAGATAGATAGATAAATATATATATATATATATATACATATATATATATATATATATATATATATATATGTATGTATGTATGTGTCTGTACGTGGATGTATATATGCATATTTATGTGTAAATATATACATATACAGTACTTTTATATATATTTTATATATATATATATATATATATATATATATGTGTGTGTGTGTGTGTGTGTGTGTGTGTGCGTGCGTTTGTGTGTGCGCGCGTATGTATATATTCATATATGTATTTATGTAAATATAATATATTTGATATATATATATATATATACATATATATATATATATATATATATATATATATATATGTATATATATATGATATATATATATGTATTTTATATATATATATATATATATATATGTATATATATATGATATATATATATGTATTTTATATATATATATATATATATATATATATATATATATATAGTATATATATATATGTATATAGATATGTATAAATATATTTATATATATATATCTATATACATATATATATATACATATAT
>NC_090752.1:75078392-75080892 GCF_036898095.1 Palaemon carinicauda
CTCTCTCTCTCTCTCTCTCCTCTCTCTCTCTCTCTCTCTCTCTCTCTCTCTCTCTCTCTCTCTGATATTTATTGAAACACACACACACACACATATATATATATATGTGTATATATATATATATATATATATATATATATATATATATATATATATATATATATATATATATATATATATATATATACACACACACACACACACACACATGCATTCAAGAAATTTGGTTATTCATATGTTTCTGATTTTCAGTTTATAAAGAAGTGGTTCAAGTGATATATATATATATATATATATATATATATATATATATATATACATGTGTGTGTGTTTTACGTGGAAAGGTATGGCTTTTGAGAACACGGTCTTTATTGTATCGAACTTATTTATGTATGATCATAGAAGCCGAGAACGAGGAGTATGCTTTTGTGTGTATATACCTACATACGTATATACCGATCGCTCTTCTATTTATGGATAGTAGTATTTTTTAGTTGACAAGCCTAAATAGAAGTAACCACCCCTAACCATTCTGTCAAGGATGATATTCTCCTTTTGAAAAGATCCCAATTGAAAATTCAAATCCCTTATAAAGACATACTACAAGACTCCGAGTATGATCATTATTATAATGACCATTTTTATTCCTTATTGGAGCAAGAAAGAGTAACTGTTATGCTGGGGATTTTGTGGATGGCTGGAGGATGCATTTTGGGGGTTGGGGGGTCATGCTAAGTATCTAGGTGGGCTATGGATGGTTGGGTGGCTTTTGGGTCGGGTTGGTATGAAGGGGTTAGGGTGGGGAGCAGGTAGCGGGACCTGAAGAGGGAAAAAGATACGATTTATCCAAACGACCTTCTCGAAATAATCCTTCAATTTCATGGATAAATCCGGGTATTTCTATTTCCATTAGCATTCATTACTGGATGAATAACCCCGTGAATTATGAATGTAGTAGGGAAAATGGTCCTGGACGGGAGGAAGTTTCAGCCTCCCAATTTTCCTTCTTCCTTTTTCTCTCTTATAGATATACTTTTTTTTTTCTTTTGGTTCTCGGATGAGACGAGTCTAGGAACGCGGACCAGGTTGGGTCGTTTTCAAGTTATTAAAAAAGAGGTTTATGATGTGTTCATGTACGTTTTATTTCATTTGAATCATAGGGAACCCTAGTAAAATATTGACTATATATATATATAATATATATATATATATATATATATATATATATTTATTTATTTATTTATGTATATGTATGTGTATGTACATATATATATATATATATATATATATATATATATATATATATATATATATATATATATATATATATATATATATATATACGTATATGTGAATGTATATGTATATGTAAATATATTGGATAGGTAATCCCTTAGTGGCGTCCAGAAATCGAATATAGCCTCTCTCCGGACAAACTGGCCTCTATATAGGTTTCAGAATAACATGAAAACTGCATTTACGTTTCTCCATTTATTATTTGGTGTGGACACGTGTTTCGAATCACTTCGTGACCTTTCATCAGGGCTCTGTTAGTTGGGTGATGAAGTTACACTTTAATATCATGGTCGTGGTGTGGAAAGTTTTGATACCAAAATATTTGGAAACTCCGAAATTAATAAAAAAGTTAATTCGTATAAACTTTCGGTTCTTTGAAATATAAAGATACAAATTTTGTGATAAAACAAAATAGAGAGAGAGAGAGAGAGAGAGAGAGAGAGAGAGAGAGAGAGAGAGAGAGAGAGAGAGAGAGAGAGGAGAGAGAGAGGAGAGAATTTTTGCGCCCCTTTTTTTCTCTTGAGGTTTATTTCTGTCAGAATTATGATCGCGCTCATGAAAATATTTTGAATTTAAAATCTGAGAGAAAAATCTTTACAGTTAAAAAACAAACGTTTCAGTTTTATTTTTCAAAGAATTTTCTTTTAAAAAATAGAGAATAAATTTGAAAAGGCAAGAAACTAGCTTTCAGCGTTGTATTTCGCTGTATTTTTTTATTGTTTTTAAGAGAGAGAGAGAGAGAGAGAGAGAGAGAGAGAGAGAGAGAGAGAGCGAGATCTTAAAAGGCAAAATATCCACCTTTCGTCAGTTTTATTTTTCGTGTTATTTTCCCGTTCGTTTTTTTTGTTTTTCTCCTTTTTTTTCCTTTTTTTTAATGGAACGAGGACGGATTGAGGGGTAAGAAGAAAGCGAAGACGGAGAAGACGGGGACGACGACGCCTTGTCCTCCTCAAAGGAAAACATGTTTTTCCTTTTTCCTTCTGGGATCTCAGCACCGGCTGAGCTGTCTCATCCTCTTTACCAATCGTGGCCCGCCGATAAACAGATTCCCGTCTATTAAGATTCAAGCAGCATTTCGCAACACATTTCGGTGACTGAGGGGAGGGGCGGGGGGTGATGGAAGAAGAGTCTCTCTCTCTCTCTCTCTCTCTCTCTCTCTCTCTCTCTCTCTCTCTCTCTCTCTCTCTCTCTCTCTCTCTCTCTC
>NC_090752.1:75085521-75106136 GCF_036898095.1 Palaemon carinicauda
GTACTACTACTACTACTACTACTACTACTACTACTACTACTACTACTACTCACTAAGTAGTAGTAGTAGTAGTAGTAGTAGTAGTAGAGTAGTAGTAGTAGTAGTAGTAGTAATTATGATGAAAATAGTTTGAAGACTGATGATATTCGAGACTCGTACTCTTAATGTATTTGTAAATTTTTGTAACGAATTATTATTATTATTATTATTATTATTATTATTATTATTATTATTATTATTATTATTATTATTATATGCTACCGGATGTTATTATATTATAATCTAAATTAAACTCAATCCTAGAATATAAACTTTATTAAGATCAAAATTTTACATACAAAGTTCTCGAGACTTAAAATTTTCTTGGTAAAGTAAAAATCAGAAAAGGTGACCTTCCGAAAAATTGTTTACTTCAAAAATCCAAAATTAGAGGTTTCATGCAATAAATAAAGGTTGTGTAGGTTTATTGATACTAACCTTTCTTACCATCAAAATTGGCTTTTATTTCTAACGTGACTATGCTTGCCACACCAGGACGGTTAAGGGTTGTTGCAAGATTTATTAAACTCGGTTTCCGTATGACTTGCGGCATTCACGCTCGTGTCTGCGTTAAACTCTCACCTTAATCATTCTTACAGAATAAAAAGTTCAGAATTATCACATCGCAATGTTTTAAAAGCAATTTTGCTGTAGATTTTAATCTCTCTCTCTCTCTCTCTCTCTCTCTCTCTCTCTCTCTCTCTCTCTCTCTCTCGTAGCCAACTGTACTTGCTATTTTTGGGTTAATCCGTACATGAACATCAGCTTTGATAGTTAAATTTTCAGTAACGCAAAGCCCCTGAACTATAAGAATTGTTCTCTTGTAAAACATATAGACATAATTGTTATAATTGTTGCTGTTGTCGTATTAGCATGGATGGATCCAAAGAAGTGAGGCTGTTAGCGTGGTGTGTTTTTAATCCTGTCGATTCTCCGTAGTAATCAACTTACAATCAGGCATTGAAGTCACTGTTTAGAAATTTGGGTGAGCGAGTAAAATAAGTTGAGAATGGAACCTGTGCTCACTTCTCCTCATAGTTGAATATCTACAAGTGAAGTTAATAGAAAATGAAATCATAAATTATGATTTTCTTTTTTTTATTCAGTTTATAATTTTTATTTTTTTGAGAGGTCATTCCATCACGTTGGTAAAAAGGATAGCTAATTTTCTCACCTGTGTGCAATTATATATTATTTCAGTCAAGTGAAGATGATGTAATGACCACATGTTGGAAACTTTAGATAATATTCATCCTTCATCACCACATAGCTTATCAGAACTACATTCTACATCCGTCTCAAATAGAACAGACCATTGATCCCTCTAATTGTAAATTCGGACTGGCTAATCTCGGGACAAGATGCCAGGTTAATATACTATTACTACTGCAATTGCTTTCATGACAATAAGTTAAAATAGCTTATTCCTCGTACTGATATCTTTATCACAACGTAAGCAGCATTTTAAATCTAGCGAATGTTTATATTTTTCTATTTTTTGGTGATTCTAGTGCGTATTTTCGCGTACATCAATCTCGTCGTACAAATGCATTTTATCACTTTGTTTCTTATGTTTCTTAGGAAGAACTTGATAGAATGTAAAGAACTATTCTCTCTCTCTCTCTCTCTCTCTCTCTCTCTCTCTCTCTCTCTCTCTCTCTCTCTCTCTCTCTCTCAGCGCTGCATGCTCCATTACCTAACGATCGACATGGAGTAGAAGCAGACATACTCCATTATAACTACAGGTAATCTGTTTTTTCTTTGTCAGAAAGCGCTTTCCGTTATAGCTAATCTGGTGAAAGATTTATTTATTTATTTTTTTTTTTTTTTTTTTTGCATATGCTAATTATATAAGGTGGTGTCGTGGATCTTATCCTTATCTTTTCTATTTATTTTCAATGTCTATGCTTTTACTGAACGATGGTTTTTAGAATAATTCTTTGAATTCGTGTTTTTGAATAGACCAAGCCAGGTTTCGCCATTTCTGGAACAACACTGCAGTGTTTCATAGATCATTCCGGGGATTATATCTCTGTCAATCAAGCCTGCAAGTAAACTTACCACATGGTCTTGCCTCATACAACCAGTATCAGCCTTTAATTTTCTCTAGACAACGAGATGTTGACGAGCGCTTCGTATTCAAGAGGCTTCCGTAATGGGCAAGGGTCACCATGGAGTCTGCTAAACCTCAAGAGCTTGGTGCAACCGGACGACTGTACAATGGCGTTACTGTTCGCTTGTCTCTGTTACCCCCCCCCCCTCCCCCCCTCAAAAAAAAAAAGATTAGGAACTCTCTCTCTCTCACACACACACACACACACACACACACACTATGGGTAGTCTGTCTGTGCTTGTAGGCTATTTAACTCTTATACTGACATGTTTGATTCTATGGTTTTGAATTTAATTTCCTTTTATAATTTATGCCAAAGGATATCGGCGTCAATGACCTTTGAATTCCAGATGTTAGAAAACCCAAAATTAGTCAGTTATTCGGATTTTAGAAAGTTTTTAGTCAGTCTAATGGCGAATAAAGATGTAATGATTTTTTTGCCAATCTGCGAATAAAATGAAGAGAATATAATTAATTCTTAATTAATACTATTTTTCTTTGATATTTTTCTTGATTGTAGGTAATGCATAAAGAATATTCGTGATTAGGGATTATTTTAAAACCGCATTTTTAAGTCATTCAATCTAGGATTTAGCACTCAAACTTCTAAAACGAAGTAAACTTCATATTTACGATATTCGTAATCTATAATTTTTTAATAATACTGTCCCTTAATTTATGAAATTTCATTTTAGGTTTTTTAATTTATTCATATTAATTTAGAATCTTGCAGGAATATCAACACGAGATCTCTATTCTGTAGATAGGAAACTATTTTATTTATTACTCTCATTTGCAGATGAAATAACTCGCTCTTGCAATGGGTTACTTCACAGATGCTCTTTTCTGTTTTGTTAAAAGCCGCCCCTTACACCTCCCCCCTTTACTTTCTACCGTTTTACCAGTACCCCCTTATCCCTATCTTTACCCCCTCCCTTCCCCCCTTTACCCCCTCCCTTTCCCTCCCCTTCCCCTTTACCCCCTCCCCCTTTCTGTCTGCCATTAAATCTCTGTGGCATATTTACGTTCTATTCGATGTTGGTAGCAAGATGACTGCGTATAGCATTATGAGGATCCAATGAGTATCCATTGTTTGCCCAATTAAGCATTGTTCTCGGCGGGAGAGTGCAATGCGTTATCATTCTGACGTTTCTTTTAAAACACAGAGAGAGAGAGAGAGAGAGAGAGAGAGAGAGAGAGAGAGAGAGAGAGAGAGAGAGAGAGAGAGAGAGAGACTGGGTAAGGGGGCTAGGGTTAAAAATTTTCCTTGCTATAACATAGGGACATTGTATTGATGCTTTTGCCTCGAGGTACCTCCCTCCTCCCAACTCCCATAAATAGTTGACTTTCCAATTAAATTAACTTATCATTTCAATTATTTCTATTGCTGCAGGAATTGTTCGGGGTCTACAACATAGGGACTATAAAAGCCTTAATAAAGTCATGGTTGTCGTCAGAGTTTTTAATACCTTTGTTTTCCTTTTTACTAAAGTTTTTTTTCTTATGATCTTTCCAGTTTTCCTTTTTAAAGGTTCATTTTCATTTATTACCCAAATCTTTTGTTTATGTCTTTCTATTGTCATCACGTCTGTTTCATGTCTTTTAGATGCTTTGTTTGTTCTTTCTAATTTGACTATATGTTATCATTTTGTTTTGTTTTTTTCATTTGGCAATAATTGTTCAATTCATATTTGTCTGCATATCTTCCCTTCGAATTTCCATCACTTTATTTTTTTTATTCCTAATTCCATGCCATCCCACTTCCCCCCTCAACTCCCCACCCCCTTCTACAACCCCCCGCCCACAACCCCCCTCCCACAACCCCTCCCCCTTGCTCTATGTTCTTTTCCTCTGCTTCCTTCCTTCCTTCCTTCCAGCGCCATGGCATTGATCGATGGACAGAGGCGCCACAAGATAAAATATTTCTTGTTGTGAACCGTGTAATTTCTGAGATGTTTTCTCTTCTATTTTATTAATGGTTTTAGGATGTGTGTGTGAGCTAGAGAGTGCATGCGCACCCGCACATCGCATGAGAGCTCGTGCGTACGTAAGTGTTATGTGCGTGTTTTATACTGACGATAAAATAGCTTCGGTTTTGTCAGCTCGGCAGTTTTATTCACTCTCTTTGATAAAGTAAAATTACTTGTTTTACTTAGGTTGAAATTGGAAGGACCCTTTTTTTTTTTTTTTTTTTTTTTTTTTGCCATACGCATTTAAAGGCAGATTTTTTTTGTAAGTTTTTTTTTTTTAAGATAGTTTTTTTATAAAATGTTCCCCTTCTGGTGGGACATGAATATCTTTTGTGTTAAGAGATTACATGTTCGTTGCAAGTCATTTTTTTATTCTTTTCAAAAGGTAGTGTGTCTTTTCTTTGACAGAACATATTCGATTTAGATTTTTTATTCATTAAAAAGTAATCCTGGGTTTTCTTAGTTAAGCTATATATTATATACAAGTGTACGCCACCCGGCCAAAACGACGGCTACATATTTAGATAGAATTGCACACACACGCGCCCCCTTTCACCCTATCGATGGACGAGGAGAGAACAAGTATTTATATGTCTCACAATGCCGCTGAGCGTGATGGGAAATATATATAGATAAATATATATATATATATATATATATATATATATATATATATATATATATATATATTATATATATATATATATATATATATATATATATATATATATATATATATATATATAATATATATATAGACACTTGCTCTTTAATATATTGGGGAAGATGTATATATATATATATATATATCTATATATATATATATATATATATATATATATATATATATATATATATTCAGACACTTGCTTTTTAATATGTAAGGTATGATATAACCCTGTACATACATATATATATATATATATATATATATATATATATATATATATATATATATATATATATATATATACACATATATATATGTGTGTATATGTATATATATGTATATATATATGTATATATATGCATATATATATATATATATATATATATATATATATATACTATATATATATATATATATATATATATGATGCCAAACTCTTATAATATAGGGTAATTAATCGGTTTCATAATTCCTTTAATTAATACCTTAATATTTTCTTAAGAAAATATTTCGGTAAAAGGTAAGACATTCGAATATAATAATTTCATTCTTCGTTGAACCCTTTGGGGTCAGAGACGATGCTTGAAAAATAATACTCAATCGCTTATCGCAGAAGTATTTTTCCGAATCCGAAGGAGGTTAATGATGCCCGGAAGCAATTGGAGAATATCGTGTTTACTATATCTTTTTTTTTTTATGGGTTCATCTCCACAAAATCCACAAAGGTTTCTTCGTTTCTGTTCCTGGAATTTGAACTTATTTATGGATTATTTGGTTTTTATTTGCATGTATGATTTACTTTTTTTTTTTTTATTTATCGAATATTTTTTTATATGGATATATAATTTCCTGTTTTTGTTGACCGATTGCATGGACAGAATATATCAACTTTAAAAGATTCCTATTTTACTGGCTTTATTGGCTTCAGAACTCTGGCTTGAGTTTAATTATTTTATTGAATGTTTTTCCTATTATGTTAACTTTGCTGTTGAACGTGGCTGCGAATTCACTGACTGGGAAGCCGAGGGTTGTTTATGTGTTCATTAACTGTGCTGTGGAACGCTGCGTAATGTTTATTGAATGTGCCACTGAACGTAGAGAAGACAGCGGTGAAATTGCAAGTGATTGGAGAGTTGCTTCAGAGTTTTTTGGATCTGGTTCGGAATTATGATGTTCTTTTAAAAATGACTAATTTTGAATAATTTTTTTGTTTATTAATTGGAAGGCCTGGCATTGATAGAGCCCGCATAAGGTGGGGGGAGGGTAATTGTAGACGAACAAACATTTATTGGTTATGTTATTTAACATTGTTTACAATTTCATTATATCTACGGTGATCTAGCTATGCCTGCTTCCTGAACATCTCCCATACATGATAAAAGCAAGTGCCTGGCAATATATATATATATATATATATATATATATATATATATATATATATATATATATATATATATATATATATATATATATATATATATATATATTATATATAGAGTATCCGGTCACGCCCAGCTCTCCACGTCCCCCGGGTAAAGGAATAGTCATACCCTGGTGAGAGAGGGGTGTTTGCTCATGTGTCTGCATGTATATCTAAATATTTTTGACGGGTTGCATACACTAGTTGTGTGATAGTTATACAGTATTTCGATTGTTTAACGGACTTTTAGCGAATCGAACATTCGAATATGTCAATTTTTAGAAGATCGCTTCAAGTAGATGTTGAAGTTCGGGTTTTGCTTCACTTTTGACTTTCCGTGCCGCAGATGATGTGAAGAATGGAATTTTTTAATACTTTTGAACAATTTTCAATCTGAATTTTTTGTTGACCTCCCCCTGATCGGCGACTTTGCACTGATAACCATACCAGAGACTCAAAAGATTTTTTTTTTCTAGTTTTCATCAATTTTTAGAAAATTGTGTGGCCTTTCCCTTCGGGGGCTCCAGCCTTGTACCGCCTCCATCATCACTGAGCGAACGAATATTTTTTTTTTAGCATTTTGAAACCATAGTACCCGAAACTATCCCCCCCTACCCCTCTCCGGTTTTCACGGAGCAGACGAAGGCTCTCTCTCTCTCTCTCTCTCTCTCTCTCTCTCTCTCTCTCTCTCTCTCTCTCTCGGGTGCGCCATCACATTTTCTCCGAGGATATTAATTCCTTTTCCATGCAGGCTCGGAACTTTTTCCAGCGCAATATTAAACCATTTAACCTCACGTTACGCCGTCGAACGATATTTAGCCTCCATTCGGCCCTTTTTTCCCCGCGCCCTCACTTCAGCTTTCTTTAACTTCTTTTCTTTTTCCTTTTATTTTGAATATAGTTTCATCCAAATATTTCATATTAATTTACTCATTCACTTTATTTTTCTTCAACTTCTTTTTTCCTTTTATTTTCAGTGGAATTTCTTCCAAATATTTCATATTAATTTACTCTTTCACTTTAGTTTTCTTCAACTTATTTTTTCTTTTATTTTTAGTGGAATTTCTTCCAAATATTTCATATTAATTTACTCATTCACTTTAGTTTTCTTCAACTTCTTTTTTTTTTTATTTTATTTTGAATAGAATATCTTTCAGATATTTTATATTCCAGCTATTCAATTTGATTTTTGTTTTACTGTTTAACCGGTTTATTTAGAACTGAATTATTTCCAGATATTTCATATTAGTTCCGCTATTCAATTTAGTTTTTCTTTTTTTGCTGTTTTTTCTTCCAAATATTCTATGTCGGTTTATCCATTCACTTCCGCATTTATGTAACTTTTTTCTATTTTATTTATTTTAGGATCAAATTCCTTTTAATTTAGTTATTAGTTTACATTTTCACTTTTCTTTTTTGTTCGTTAAACGTTTTCCCTAATATTTTACACTAGTTTACTTACCCGCTTACGTTTTCTTTAACTTTTCTTTTCATTTTCTGTTTTCCTTAGCGTCAATAACCTTCAAATTTCTGACGTCAGAAAACCCTCAGTAATGAGACAAAATATTTTTTTTGTTTTTTATTTTTTATTATTATTATTTATTTTTTTCCCAAGTATTTCATGTTAGTTTATCGATTCATTTTATTTTTTCATAAATTTATCTATTTATCTAGTACTGATTTTTTCCCCGATATTTTGAATAAATTTACAAGTTTTTTTTGTTTTAACTTACTTTCTTTTACAATTCTACAATTTTCCTTAAACTCTGATTTTTCATAAATTCTTTTTTATTCTTTTTCATTTTGAATTTCATTCCTTCTCAATTTTGTTGAAGTTTACATATTCTATTTCCTTCAAGTCTTCTTTATGATTTCAGACATCTAACAATTCATCTTTTCACATTATGAACGCGGTATGTTGTAATGTTAATTTGCGTCAACACTTCGATATAAATTATATCTGAAAAGGGCCTTTAAAAAATTTTGTTCAGTATTTTTTAGAAATATCTTTTTCTCTTTGATTCTTTATCAGAAATCATAATTTTCCAGATCTAATCTCAATTACCCTTCTATGTTTTTGAAATCATCCAAGATCTCTTGATTGATACTAGCCAAAGTTTTTTTTTTTTTCACAACTCTATTTTGTTTATCCAAAATTTACTTTACAATTATTTTAGCATTTATTTTTAGTTTCTTTTATCATTATCCCATTTGTATTACTATCATCATCATCATCATCATCATCTCTTACGCCTATTAACGCAAAGGGCCTCGGGTCAGATTACCCCAGTCGTCTCTATCTTGAGCTTTTAATTCAATACGTCTCCCTTCATCATTCATGTACATGGATGAAGCTTATTATATTTTTACCCTTAACTTTATATTTATTCCACTTACCCATCCCTTACCACAAGGCGTGCGAAGCCTCTTTACACATTTGCATCTGTTTATGTATCAGAGAGAAGCTGTTTTCTTGTTTATTCAGGCGAGTTAGCGCGCGCGCGTGCGCTTAAAATTGGAGTGAGAAAGATGCGCACTCGTTCCTAAGGAGTCGTCACTTCATTGTTGTTATCTCTACATAGCCCAGCTCACTCGGTTTTGCAAGTCGACGATATGCAAGTGTTTATGCATGAGCCTGCAAATTCACGCGTGTTTATGTATGAGGGTCTAAATTTAGGCACTGGCATTTATATGCATGTTTGCATAGGCAGATGTATACAGGTCTATGCACATGTATTTTATGTATCCTTGCATAATACTTTCTCTCTCTCTCTCTCTCTCTCTCTCTCTCTCTCTCTCTCTCTCTCTCTCTCTCTCTCACATGGGTGGCTGAATCTGTGCTGTCTTGCAGTTGAGCGATCCATCTTGGAAATAGTGGATGGGTTGTCCTTGCTTTTGGTTGCCTCAGGTGTGTGAAGGTTTTTTATTCTTTTATTTACGGTTCAGGTGTTTTGTGTAATTCATGTTGTTGTTGTTGTTATCATCTGTAAAAGTGTATTCTTTGTTCATAAGTACATTTTCGTATAATGTATTACAACGTTCTTTTCTTATTTTTCTCAAGTTTTGCTGTTATTGTTGATGTTGGCTTCATTAGGTATTTTATTTAGTTTTCGTAGATTTATAAAATTGTTTTATCAATTTTATATCTATTTTATATTTCTTAAATTTCTTTGTTTTATTTTTTTTTGTATAGTGTATTACAATGATCTTTTCTTCTGCTCTTAAGTTTTGCTGTAGTTGTTGATGATAACTTTACTTGATATTTTGTTTAGTTTTGGTTGGTTTCTAAAAATTGTTTATATATAATCTTTCTCTCTTTCTTTCCTTTTTTTAGTGTATTACAATGTTGTTGTTGTTCTTCTTCTTTCAAGTTTTACTGTTATTGTTGATGTTAGCTTTATTAGGTATTTTATTTAGTTTTCGTTGGTTTCTAGATTGTGTTTTATCTCATATTTCTTAATTTTTTTTTTCAATTTTCCCTCACGTCTGACATTTGATTTTCTTTCTTCCACTATTTCCGATACTTTCACCTTACCAAAGAACACCTTCCGGAAAAGATGGTTTTTACGAAGATTTCGTATTTGCTTTTGTTTCTATAATTTTTTCTAAAATTTCTTGACATTTTCGTATTCCCCCCCCCCTTTTTTTTTTGTCTTATTTTTTCTTCTTTTTTCACTCTAAATTTCCTTTTGACGATAATTTCTCATCTAAATCTTCAGATATTTCTATTCATTTTTTTTCTCGATTTCCTCTTCATCTTTTCGATGGTCATTTTGTTTGTTTTTAATTCTGACATTTTTTTTTGCTACTTTTTTCTTTCTTTTCCCCATTCTGGTCCATCTATCTTCTTCATGTTCTCGCTGCAAAGTATTTTATTCTGTGTATTTACTAAATTCGAAGGCTTTATATTTTTATTGTATCTTACATTGTATGTATTACTGTTTGCGTCTTCATTTAGCTTTCTAATGTTGATATAATAATAATAATAATAATAATAATAATAATAATAATAATAATAATAATAATAATAATAATAATTTGGATTATAATAATTATAATTATAATGATTATGATGATACGCTTGCTATACCACTTGTCTTCAGATTAGCGAAGATGAGGAACTAAAATATTTGGCCGGTACTTGTGTGGGTGACCATCAATAGGTGACAAGCTCTGTTAGCTTATTAGACACTTAGACATCCACGTAGCTGTGTGTGGGCCTGGCAACTTCACACCAAATACTTTCAGACAACTTTACGGGTAAAATCTGCAACCAGACCCTTCAAGATGAAGAAGAGTACACAAAATTATAAATAATGATAATGCATTGTACACTGTTTTTAGATGACTATTTCATTCTTTCTGCAGCCAAGCCTTGGAACTCACCCCTTACTTCTGTTATACCTCGCTTTCCAAATGAAGCGAATAAATGATTTGTTTTCCAGCTCTTATCTTTCTCAACGACACTGAATTTTTAAAGCTTGTCTTTCTTTCTCTCTTTCAGACGACGTCAAGAAGATGCCTGAGGATTACCGTCAGGGGGGACCGACAGAGCCCCTCTATCATCAGCCCCCCACAGCGCTTGAGACTCAAGACAGGTAAGTAAAGATATGAGAGAGAGAGAGAGAGAGAGAGAGAGAGAGAGAGAGAGAGAGAGAGAGAGAGAGAGAGAGAGAGAGAGAGAGTCTGTCTGTCATAGTATATGTTATTCTTACTGATTTAAGTATATACAAAGGCCCCAGATGTAAAGGTGTGATTGCTATGAGAAGGAAAGAGTGATTGCATTACGTATGATAATATTGGTTAAGGATTTTCAGTTATCGCCATAATTTATTATAGTATCATGAAGGTAGGTTGTTTTTATTATTTCATGTTTTAGATTACTCTAATTGATTTTTCAATGGCCGCGAGTGAAATTATCTCATGAAGAATACTTTTACAGCGTGTAAAGTATTAAAACGATTTTTATAAAATTCTGACGCTAGAAATTTACAGACTCCAAGAAGAAAATTCTGAAAGATTACAATATCTCAATTATTTTATTTGTTTATTACTTCATAAAATAAAAGACTTTTAAGAGGTAAGGAATGAAATGGGATATTTAGAGGGGTTGCATAAGATTCTGTTTTTAAATGGTTAAGGACAGCTGAAGATGTCCCGAGTGTTTGTTGATGTAATTGCTGTCGACAGGGGAGCGATTGGTTTATTATCGAAGTATTCTCTTTTTCTCATTTTGAATGTTGTTTTTTTTAGACGATATTGAAAAGAAAGGAAATTAAAGTGATTTTTCTCAGGGGAGAAATGTAGAGTAAATCGTTTTATATACTCATATGGGTATCTTTTTAAGAGCCTCTTTGTATGTTTGTACAAATCTCAATGACATTAATTGAAGAACACAAATAAATAAGTAATAAGGAAACACCAAAAATCTTTATTTTTTTTTATTGATTTATCTATTTATATGTAAAGAAAGAGGAAAAGCTGTTAATAGAAACATAGAGGTGGAATGCATATTCTTCTTCTGCGCTTCATCCCCACAGAGAGAGAGAGAGAGAGAGAGAGAGAGAGAGAGAGAGAGAGAGAGAGAGAGAGAGAGAGAGGTGCGGAATAGATATGCAAGATCATGAGAGGATCTCTACGGATGAATGATAAGTGGATGTTTTATGCGGCGCGAAGTATTAATGGGATATTAAGGATGCCATGAAAACGTGATGGAAATGTTGTGTGTGTTAAGAGGGTGGCCTTGGGAAGGTTGTCAGTTTTCTTGGCGTTGATCTCTATGCGAAGAAGAGAATGTTGGTTTTGGTCTCTACGTGGAGAAAAGAATGTTGGTTTTATATTTTTACGTGGAGAAAAGAATGTTACTTTTGATTTTACATGGAGAAAAAAATGTTAGTTTCGATTTTTTACACGGAGAAATGAACGTTGGGTTTGATCTCTACATGAAGAAAATATTGTTGGTTTTGATTTTACATGGAGAGAAGAATGTTGGGTTTGATTTTTACGTAGAGAGAAGTATGTTGGTTTCTATTTGTACATGGCAAATATAATGTTGGTTTTGATCTCTACGTGAAGAAAAGATTGTTGGTTTTGATTTTACATGGAGAAAAAAATTTTGGTTTTGATTTTTACGTGGAGAAAAGAATGTTGGTTTTGATCTCTACATGAAGAAAAGAATGTTGATTTTGATTTTACTTGGAGAAAAGATTGTTGAATTTTATTTTTACGTGGAGAAAATAATGTTGGTGATGATCTCTACTTGAAGAAAAGGTTTTGTTTTGATTTCTACATGAAGAAAAGAATGTTGGTTTTCATCTCTACGTGAATAAAACAGTGTTGGTTTTTATTTTAACATGAAGACAATAATGTTTGTTTTAATCTCTTCGTGGGGGAAAGAATAAGGGTTTTCATAGTTTCCTATTTGGTCTCATTGCCCCTTAAGGATGGCTTCGACTCTCATTACTGGTTGCTGGGGCTCATTTACTGTACTGATCAGGCCCTGTGTTGCTTAGCTTCATTGCTGCAAATGATACAGATCTGAATATTAAACGAAAATCTTTCTTAATTGCAGTGTGGATGTTCCAAGTGTTATCTTAAGTGTTTTTATTGTTACTAAGCTACAACAGTAGATGGAAAAACAGAATGCTACAACCCCAAGGGTTGTGGTAGCCTATTGGAAATGTCCCTGCCTAAAATTCTGCTGGACGTGAGTACGAGACTCGCTCTAGCTCGATAGTGTCTAGTTGTGTCTGCAACGTCGCCCTCCTTGTGAGCTAGGGATGGAATGTTTTGAGGAGCCTATTAGTTTACCTGCTGAGTCAGCAACAGCCATTGCCTGGCCCTAGCTTTATGGAGAGAAAGGTCTCGGTGCTGATCTAGACCATTGTCCTCTGCCATTCATGAGCGACCTTTAAACCATATGAACCCTAACAGGGAAAGCAACATGATGCGGAAAAGATTCGGATAGGTAGATAATAGACTATAAAAGAGAAATAAAAAATAAATCATATTAAGATATTCATCAGAGGGAAACAGATCTTTAACTTGAACAATATGAAACAGAACTCATATTAACCTACTCAGCTGAAAATCATTTGCACAGCCGTTATGAAACTTATAAAGTACTGTGTAGTAATGAATAGTTTATATGATCTATGTCGTAACTACAAAATATGACTAATATAAAATAACAACGACGTTTTCTGAATATATATATATATATATATATATATATATATATATATATATATATATATATATATATATATATGTGTGTGTATATATATATATATATATATATATATATATATATATATATATATATATATATATATATATATATATATATATATATATATATATTGTATATAATGATATATGTTCGTGTTTACGTGTATTGAAATTTGTATAAAACAACGCTAAACTGTCATACAGAGTTTTCTCATCTAGGAAAAAATGAATAAGATTTCAAAAGGGTTTGAAAGTAAAAATGATTAAATGAGCAGTATTTTCAGAGTATTTTTTCTTAAAAGAGTACTATTTTTTAGAATAAGTACTTCAATAGAGTGACATTTTAATATGGAAATTTTTTTTCAAAGGTGTGGGAAAGAGAAAAAGCGAAATAGAAAAAAAAATAATGCGAAATACAGAAAGTTTATAATAAAAAAGATATTTCTGTGGAGCGTAAAATGCTAAGAGAAAAAAAAAGTCCAAAAAAAAAAAAATGGGGGAAATTTCAAGTTGAAAAAGGCCATAATGTAAAATACGGAGAATGTATTCTTTTACGTGTAAATATTCAAGTAAGAGAAATTTGAAATACCGAAGGAGTCTTGGAAAAGAAATACATAAAGATTAGACAATTGAGTCCAAAAATTCCCTTTATTTTTCTTCTTTCTACTTTTACTTTTCCCCATTTATCCTCTGCCTGTAATTTTGTGTGGTCACTTTTCCTTCCTGATAATTTTCATTATTTTTTCTTTATTTCCCTTTTCCTCTTGTACATTTCGTTATCTTATTTTTCTTTTCTTTCTTTTATTTTTTTTTAAATCTCGATTTTTTCGTCTCCATCTATATCATCCCTCTTCTTATTTACTTTGTCTTATTTACTTTTCCTTATAAAATTCTCTGGCCATTAAAATTTGTTTGCTTTTAATTTTCTTTCCCTTTTCTTGTTCATCATTTTCCTTCTGTTCCTTCGTTATCCATTTACACTTTTTATTATTATTATTATTATTATTATTATTATTATTATTATTATTATTATTATCATCTAAGCTACAACACTAATTGGAAAAGCAAGATGCCATAAGCCCAAGGGCTCCAACAGGGAAAAATAGCCCAGTGAGCAAAGGAAATAAGGAAATAAACATTACAAGATAGGTAATGAACAATGGAAATTAAATATTTTAAGAGCAGAAACAACATCCAAATAATTATTCCATATATAAACTATAATAACTTAGCAAAACAAGAGGAAGAGAAATAATATAGAATAGTGTGCCCGAGTGGACAATCAAGCAAGAGAACTCTACCCCAAGAGGGTGGGAGACCACTACTTTTCTCTTTCAACAACATTACCATCTTCACAACCTTCATGTTTCTTTCCTGTTTATATTTAGGTTCATTTCATTATTCATTTCACTTGCATTTCACCTGGCTTGGTCTGAATTATTCACCATCATACTTCTAGAATTTATTTATCCTTTTTTCCCCTTTGTTTTTTTTTCCTTCGTTTTTTCCATTCCCTTCGTTTTTTCCATTCCCTTCGTTTTTTTTCCATTCCCCTTCGTTTTTTCCTTTCGTTTTTTCCATTCCCCTTCGTTTTCTCCCTTGGTTTTTTTTTCCATTCCCTTCGTTTTTTTTCCTTTCGTTATTTTCCATTCCCTTCGTTTTTTTCCTTTCGTTTTTTTCCATTCCCTTCGTTTTTTTCCTTTCGTTTTTTTCCATTCCCTTCGTTTTTTTCCTTTCGTTTTTTTCCATTCCCTTCGTTTTTTTCCATTCCCCTTCTCTTTTTTCCATTCCCCTTTCGTTTTTTCCGTTCCCTTCGTTTTTTCCCCTTGTTGTTTTTTTTTCTTTCATTCCCTTCGATATTTTCATTCCCCTTGTCTTTTTCCATTCCCCTTCGTTTTTTTTCCATGCCCCTTCGTTTTTTTCCATTTCCTTCGTTTTTTCCTTTCCCTTCGTTTTTTCCTTTCCCCTTCTTATTTATCCTTCATTTTTCCCATTCCCCCTTATTATTTTCCCATTCAACTCTCTTGTTCATAATCGCCTTTCTATCCGTCCGTAACTATTTTTATGATTAATCGTTATCGCCTTAAGCTTTTTGATTTTGAGAACTTGAGCCTTTGTCGCTTGCAATGCTTATGCCCTTGTGGATGTGCATGTTTGCTGGGCCCCATGTGTGTGTTTTAGACGGAACTTTCTGTGTTCAATAGAGTGGGTTTTTATTTTTATAACTTTTACTCAAATCTTCATCTGTCTTTAATATTTACTTATTTACTGAGCTATTTCTGGGTTATTCTGTGTATTTGTACTTCAGTTTTTTTTTTTTTTTTTTTTTTTGTAGTTTTAGACGGAACTTTTGGCGAGTTATTTCTATTTATTTTTACTCAAAATTTTATTTATCTTTAGTATTTAGTTATTTACTGAGCTATTTCTGGGTTATTCCATGTATTTGTACTTCGATTTTTTATTTCTTTTTTATTGTAGTTTTAGACGGAACTTTTGGTGAGTTATTTCTATTTATTCTTACTCAAAATTTCATCTATCTTAAGTATTTACTTATTTATGGAGCTATTTCTGGGTTATTCTGTGGAGCTATTTCTGGGTTATTCTGTGTATTTGTACTACAATTTTTTTTATTGTTTTAGACGGAACTTATGGCGATTTATTTTTATTTACCTTCACTCAAAACCTCATCTATCTTTAGTATTTACTTATTTACGGAGTTATTTCTGTGTTATTCCTTGTATTTTTACTTCTTTGTTTAGAGTCCTTTTTTATGCCCTGAAAATAGTCGCATCTGAAGTGGATCGGTAAATGTTGGTATTGTGTCGGTATTGTCATTACCGAGGCTGTGTCCTTGGGCGCCAAGTCCTTTACTCGTACAAATATAGATTGTTTCATATTTATGTGCGCTCTGATGTAAGAGGCGATTTGCGTGCGCGCGGACGCCGCTGGTGTGAGGGGTGGCGCACGGGAGGGTATGTGAGTGCACACGATGCCTTATTCAATTATAGAAATTGCTCCCACATATAGAATGTGGGATTCATATTCCATATCCAGATTGTTTCCTGGAAGGGGGGGAGGTCTGAGTCCCCTTTCGGGTCTTGTGTTTTCTTCCACTCATGGAATTGCCTTCTTTTGTGCCTTACATAAATATACATATTAATATATATATTTTTTTTTTTATTTGAATGTTGGATTTTTGTCAACTTTCAGTATGTTTTGTATCTATTTTTATTTTGATAAAATTTCTTTATATTTTCAATGTTTTTTTAAATGGGTAATTTATTCTCTCTCTCTCTCTCTCTCTCTCTCTCTCTCTCTCTCTCTCTCTCTATATATATATATATATATATATATATATATATATATATATGATAAAGATATATTAAGCGAGTTTTCAACATTCTTAAAGAAATTCTTGAGGTGCTAAACTAGAATTTATTCCATCCCTATTACAGTAGCATGGTATTAGGTGCGTTCAGTGATGATATTGAAAATATAATCTTTTATCATTTGTGTATGTGATTATTACTTTTGTATGTTGTTATAGAAATATATATCTTGATATCATCCTTTTAATAGTATTATATTTATTCTAATCTCCGGAATCCAAAATACAGATTTAAACAGAAAACTAAACTTGCCAGAAAGCATTGATACGACCCTGCTGAAAATTATCGCCATATACATCCCAATTAGTACTTACAATACATCAGACGTTTAATACTTGCATTTACTTACCCCTTTTTCAGCGTCAGAGAGAGAGAGAGAGAGAGAAAGAGAGAGAGAAGAGAGAGAGAGAGAGAGAGAGAGAGAGAGAGAGAGAGAGAGAGGGGGGGGGGGCTATTACTCCGTTGATTTGTTACTTCAATTGTATTGAAGCATTGCTCTCATCTTCTGCCAGAATAGTAGCGTGAAAATGGAACACTTTGAGGTTATGGCGTTGAGATGTGGTGTAAGAGAGAGTTGCTGTTAGGTTTTGTGAGGTCTTTAGTGCGTGAGCATATGGGCTGTTGGGGTTTTCGTGAGGTGGAGTGGATTAGAAGTGCCTTAATTTTATTTGCAAGTCTTGAAGGTTTGGAAGAGAATGCAAGGTGATGTGCAGTTTTACACGAGTTTTTATTGCGTTATACGGGGATGTAGGTAAGGCCTGTAGGCCTAGAGTTGGAAGGTAATCTATTGGTGTTATGTTGAAATTAGGATTTTCATGGGATGTGCAATAGTTAAACATTTTAACTCAATGAAATAAATACAGTTGTGGATGTGGTTTTCACGTTCTTATTTTGAATGTTTTTTTATGGGGGGTGGGGCTGTGGTATTTGTATTGTTATTTTAAGGTTTCTGATATATGCAGGCATCTAGGAATGAGGAGGGAGAGGGGGGCATCTGGAGTTTCTGACGGGCGGGCTGGGACAAGGAAAAATGGGGTTGCCGTGACATGCAAATATTTATAGACGTTTTCCCTCAATGGCTGATGACGTTCTTTGTTGGAAGGGAAAAACGTTTTGGCTTTGTTGGGCCAGATCGTTTATCACAAGGACCCACGAGCCTGATTACGGAGAACGTCCAAACATTTACCCCCCCCCCCCTCCTCCACCTCTATATCACATATCCCCCTCCTCTGTAACCTATCTGAACCCCGTCTACCTACCCGGCCCTCTGCTGGTTCTGGAGCAATGTCTCTCTCTCTCTCTCTCTCTCTCTCTCTCCTCTCTCTCTCTCCTCTCTCTCTCTCCTCTCTCTCTCTTCTTCTTCTTCTTCCTCTTCTTCCTCCTCCTTCGTTGCCAGAAGGGGAGGGTGATATAAAGATAGGTCTTTCTTCTTATACCAATTTGTCCTTTGGGATTATTGTTTAGTGGAATCAGGGGTAGGGATTTCCATCAAGTAGATGACTGTAGTTAAGAATCTTTTTGGGTCTAGTTGAAACGGACATTTGAGTGATTGCTCTCTCTCTCTCTCTCTCTCTCTCTTCTCTCTCTCTCTCTCTCTCTCTCTCTCTCTCTTGCAAGTCATAGTCCAGAAGATGTAAGTAATATAAACATTACAAAAGTTGGTCTGTAATACTTTTAGTTTGATGTGATCTATTCATCCCCCATTTACGCGTTGTTGATTGGTGGACTAGGAGCCAGGATCGAACCACGGACCTTGCCATTGCAAAATGATGTATACAATTTATTTGACTTTGAATGGAAAGTGTTGGACTTGACATAGATAATGGAAGACGTGATTAAATATTTAATGTTGAATAATAGTTTGACGTTCGACTGCTCCTCTCGCGATTACTCAATGGACTGTTTATAATCATTGGGCAGGCTAATTTCCCCCGTTCAGTAATAATAATAATAATAATAATAATAATAATAATAATAAATGCTCAAAGGATTTATGGATCCAATTTATCCTATTTCCGCTTACGCTAAATCCTTTAGGCCTTTCATGAATTTATAAACATTCATTTTACCGATATGGAGGGTTGGGTTACTCCCCTGCGGCCCTACCCCTCCCCTCCCCTTTTCAGTTGATCGGATAGTGATTGAAAAGGAACTAGTATAATATGCATTTATAGTTGAATTTTAATTGGCTGTAGAAGTGTTAGAGATTTTTTTAGCTGATAGGAAAGATTAGGCAAAGAGTGAGGAGGGAATTGTTTGGAAAGTTGAGTATTGGTAAGAGTAATGTAAAGTGTGGTTTGACCAGTTTTATTTATATAACGGTACATTTTTCTTGAAAATTTCGGGTTCTTTGAATACTACATTTTGCATACTTTTAGAAATTGCCTCTCGAACGTGTTACTGATTTTATTCAGATATGGGTCATTTGAGCTGTATTTACCATTAGTTAATTTTAACACATAACAAAGAAGACCGTGATACAGAGGCTGTGGCACTACCCAAGACTAGATAATAATGGTTTGATTTTGGAGTGTCCTTCTCCTAGAAGAGCTGCTTGCCATAGTTAAAGAGTCTCTTTTACCTTTACCAAGAGGAAAGTAGCCACTGAATAATTACACTGCAGCAGTTAACCCCTTGGGTGAAGAAGAATTGTTTGGTAATCTCAGTGGTGTCAGGTGTATGAGGACAGAGGAGAATCTATAAAGAATAGGCCAGATTATTCAGTGTATGTGTAAGCAAAGGGAAAATGAACCATAACCAGAGAAAAGGATCCAATGTTGAACTGTCTGACCAGTCAAAGGACCCAGTAACTCTGTAGCGGTAGTAATTGTGTCCTCAGTCCTGCTTTGGAATTCGCCTTCTGCTTCGGTTTCCTATTTTATTTTAATCCTCCTCAATTCAACGTCTCCAGGGACTAGTGTAAATAACCCCCAAGTAATCTGGGATTAGTCAGTCGATTGATTTAATCTTATTTGTTTGGTAATTTCATTGCATTTCATGAAGCTGGTCTTCTGTAGCCTATTTTAACTTTTATACTTGCTTGTTTGTTTAATATGGTTTTAAATGGATTTCCTTTTATAATCTAGATAACATATCAGCGTCAATGACCCTTAATGTCAGGATGCCATAAATTAAAAAATCAATACTCATCAATTATGATTTAAGGGTCGACCCCAAAAAAAAAAAATCATATCTGTTAGCAGCCTTTTCTTATGTTTCCTTCTAGCCATAGTTATTATCACTTATTCTTAGTTCCCATCAGACATACGCTAGACGAGGATACTAGGTTGCCCATTCCATCGACCTCTGTATTAAAACCACTCCACCTGATAGACAGAACTCATAGGAACCATCCGAAATTCCTGCTTCTAGTCCTGCCGGTCCAATATCGAACGTTCTCTTTTTTTATTTTTACCGCCGCTGTTCATCCCCCCCCCCCTCCACATTTCTTTCGCTCTCTCTCTCCTGATAGAAGCGAGATTAATTGAAGGTAAACAGAAAATTTATCTGCGCTGTGCATATTCAGGAGGCATTTCAGGCAGTAATCTTTCCTGTTGCCGTGCGTATCTCATTTCCCTGCATTAAATATGTAGTGCGTATGTGCATCCAGTCGTATTTTCTCGCTTGTGCGCGGTTTTTTTTTTTTTTTTTTTTTTTTTTTTTTAAAGCGTACACGTGCCTCTCCTTAAATTTAGGATGACCCACACGTAGTGAAATTTTAAAAGCTTATTCATTGGGGGATTAAAAAGTGCTTGAATTTCTTCTCTTAATTAAATGTGTGTGA
>NC_090752.1:75106636-75109136 GCF_036898095.1 Palaemon carinicauda
AGTGAGTTCATGAATGTTTTTTTTTTCTCTTAATATAGCATTAGTATCGTTTGTGATAAACCCATGTAATTAGTATAGGGAAACATGCGATGTTGTCTGGAATATGTCATATACATGCGCGGATTCAAAACCATGACCTCATACTTGTAATTAGGAGAAAGTGTCTAAGCATGGACTAGGTATCCGTCGCTACTTCATTTAATTTAGGTTAGAACTTTTACATATGAAGAAATTATTATAAAATGATATTATTCTACATAGGTAATAAGGGAATACTCTATGTGACGTAATCAAAGATGTAATGGAGGCTCGTAAAGATTACTTCCATATATCCGTGTTTCCATCGAGGAGCCATATATGGGTATCTGATTAACCTCTCTCTCTCTCTCTCTCTCTCTCTCTCTCTCTCTCTCTCTCTTTTCTCTCTCTCTCTCGTAAACATTACTTGTATGTACCCGTGTTTTTCATGGAGAAACCATTAATGGGTTTCTGATTCTCTCTCTCTCTCTCTCTCTCTCTCTCTCTCTCTCTCTCTCTCGTAAAAATTACTTATATGTATCCGTGTTTTCATCGCGGGAACCATATATGGATATCTGAGTAACCCATATCTCTCTCTCTCTCTCTCTCTCTCTCTCTCTCTCTCTCTCTCAGAAGCGAAAAGAGACGAGAGACTTAGAGGAAAATTTTCTCACTGTTCTTTCCGTCGGCTGGTGTTGGGACATTTTGGATTGAGGGGAAAGGAACCAGGATTGTGAAGGGAACAATATCGAGGGGATTTAAGAGGGGAGGTGTGAGGGGTCCACAAGACACGGAAAGTTCTATGTAAGTGGCGAATGGGGTCTTTAGCATTTAGTTTCAACTTTTCTGAACAATTTCTAAGTTTTTGGGTGATTATTATCATCATTATTATTATTATTATTATTATTATTATTATTATTATTATTATTATTATTATTATTAAATATTATTATTATTGATTCATATAGAATTATTATTATTGTTATTATTATTGATTCATATAGAATTATTATTATTATTATTATTATTATAGTTGTTGTTGTTGATTCATATAGAAGATAGTTATGTTATTAATTTTTATCAAGAAACTGATCATAATGTTGATATTAGACATCATCATCAATTTTATTTTTATTATTATTATTATTATTATTATTATTATTATTATTATTAAATCTAATCATGATAACTCATGGAATTATAGGGTTAAAAATAGGTGTTTCTGAGATTTTAAAATATAACGGAATACACACATGTTTTCTGTAATTCATCAAAATGTATTTATGATAAAATGAAAGACGTTTTACTTCATCATAATGAAAAATGTCTATTGTATTTAATCATAACAGAAGAAATGTCTGTTGAATCATATGTAAATATTCACATGTAACAGCTTACAACTGACATAAAATGAAAAGGTAAAAAAAACCTATCTAGAACTCGAAGCGATCGTGTGCTTGAAAATCTCTTCCGAACAGGACTCCTTGCTTGTAACTGCCAGCACCTACTTACTGTCTCCATCGTACCTTGCCTGTGTATTTGCCCCTTCTGTATTTGCAGCTGATATGCCCCCGCTTCGTCTCCTCTCTCTGTTTGTCTGTTGTGATGCTGCCGTAAGAAACTGCACACTGAAAGCGTATATCGCATCATTACAGGGCCGTCTAAGCGCTACCTTTCCCATTTCCCCGGCGTATATCTTCCAAGCCGGCAAAGAAAGGTTATTACCGTAAAAGCATTGACGCACTTGATTTTACGCCCCGTTGCAGCATGCTGTGCTTCGCCAGTGCTGTTCCTTGTCTTCGTCTGCTGTTCTAAAAGCTGCAAGTAAGGCTCTTAAGTGTAACTGAGAGTAACGACTATTGTGTTATGCTCTAGTATCAGATGACACGCTGTGCATTAGTTGTTGTTCTTCTTGCGTCACGCAAATATTATTCTTGCGATGATGTTGCGTTACTGTTGCTATAAATTAGTTATTTCAAGTAATTCTTTGTGAATACCGTTATTGTCGCAAAGGCATAGCTAGCGTTGTTGTGCCAGCTGTGATGTTACAGTATTGATGCTATTACATCATTGTTGTTGTTCTAATTTCTTACTGGATTTTATTAAGATATTTAGAAAATTATTGATGATGTTATAAAACTTGTTATAGATCATATAATGCTGTTGTTGCAATAGTGATATTTCAGTTGTGTACTGATGCTGTACCAGATGCTTTACTTGTACTGTTGCGTTACTTTGACGCTACTGATGAAGCTGTGTTCACTTCAAGTTACTTTTCAGTAACCAATTCCCCTGTTTTATTGCGATTTGGCTGTAACAGATTTTCAATTGGTACTTTACTTTTGCGTTACCATCTTATTTTGGTTATACTTTTTCGTGCTGTTTCTCTGTGATTTTGATTTCTATTATGTTGTTTTTCCTTGTTACTTACGGTACTGTTTTTCAAGCTGTTACTGCTAATTATTTTAACTCTTTTCGTCGT
>NC_090752.1:75121636-75154136 GCF_036898095.1 Palaemon carinicauda
AGAACTCAGCAATTGCAGGTGCAATCTTATGCTACTCCTATGACTACCTGTAATATTCTCTCTCTCTCTCTCTCTCTCTCTCTCTCTCTCTCTCTCTCTCTCTCTCTCTCTCTCTCTCTCTCGTGGCACCTGGAGGTGCATCATATTGTATAAACTTTTATTGTATTATAAATGCATTTATTTAATCAGGTATAAAATCTTATAATTATTAACTAACAACCCAGCGATTGCAGGTGCAATCTTATGCTACTCCTATGACTACCTGTAATATTCTCTCTCTCTCTCTCTCTCTCTCTCTCTCTCTCTCTCTCTCTCTCTCTCTCTCTCTCTCTCTCTCTCTCTCTAAGTGCACAGATCTCCTCTAATCCTTTTTGCCACTCCGGTATGAATAATTGCTCTGCGATGCGTTAGGTAATTCACGAGAGAACTTCTACGGCTTTCCTACCAACATAATGATTCCTGTTTATGGTGCGTTATGAATCCGTCCTGTTATTTTGCATTATATATTAATGTTGGGGGTATTTTTAACTTTTCGTTTGTTCCCTTCAGTGAATAATGTTCATTTCATGCATGCATATTTTTGCGCTTTGGAAAGGGAGCCTATTGTACGAAAAAGAAGCCATTGGTAACATTATTTTCCTCATTGAATTATGAATGATTTCAAGGTCTTCATTGTCAATGAAAATTTACGATCCTTAGTGCCAGGATATTTGACAAAGAACACATGTACTTTGAAATACAGAAAATATTATTATTATTTTTTTTTTTTTTTTTTTTTTTTTTTTGCAAAATTCTTCGTCCTTTGTCATATGAAATATTTTGTAAACCAGTCCGTCCATCGCTGCATTTTTAATGGAAAGTATGTCTTCAATGCGAGAGCATGACCACTAAAGGCTTCCTGAATAGAGCATGTATTTTGTTCGCGTTTGAAACGTAACAGAAATTCCCAGGCATAAAAACCGCTTTAAGATCCCTCCCTAAGGTTTATACCACTGCAATTTTGAATCTCATGGACGCGCTCGCTTCATAAATTTGATGAATTGAGGCAAGCAACGTATTGCAAGGTAGTCCGCGCAAGATTTTGCATAGAAATGGCGTCGTACCTTTGCCTGGAAATGCAAAGGCTCCTCAAATCTTTTGCTTAATCACTTTCCAAGTGGCGTGCATTTTGAATCCAAGCAGGTATTACGGTACGGGAATTGAACCTGGTTCGAGTTGGAAAAATAAAGAATTGATTCCCTCGTTGGAAAAGAATTGTACGTATGAAGACAGTATTATTTATTGCCGCCATTAGATTATTTTTATCACTTTTTGAAGATCGAAACAATGTAGCGTTTCTAATTCATTATTTTCTTATGCAATAATGTAAGTGCGTAAGATTTAACAACGAATGTGTAATGTCTGATGGTGGGGAGTGAGTAAGGAGGGATTGGGAGGGAGGCAGAAAATTAGAAGGCGAGATAAGGTGAAGGATGATATAGAGAGAAGAGGTTTGATGGAAGAGGATGCCTTTGATAGGGGGCATTGAAGAGGGCACGTCATGCAACCGACCAATTAATGTAGGGATATCGTTGGGAAAGAATAAATGTTATGTCTGATACATGTATGTGGTTTTTTTATCATATCAGTACCAAATTATGTCAATAAATTTGTTTGAAATCATATATGAGTGTAATAATTCTTTTCGGCATAAAAAAAAAACGTAATCAAGATGGTATTTATACTTTTTTCTTAGTTTGTTGTTTTCATTATTTTCATCAACAATATCATTGAAGGAGAAAAACTTCTTGTAAGGTACGTATGTATGTATGTATGTATGTATGTTACTTTGGTGCGTGTGAGTACCGAAATGGCTGTGAAATGGCCGGCCTGACACGGAAGCTATCAACTTTGATGTAATAAGATGGATCGTGCCGTCGGTCTGCCGTAAATGTTTTAAAAACGCTGTAAGCACTTAAGGGTGATTATTCCTCGTGCAGCGTTGAAAAATTATACCGAGGTATTATAGTATGTATCAGGGGATTTCAGTATACCTGGGTTGTATAATATGATTCATTTATAAAGACCCTTACCTTACATGTAATGCATCTTTTTCTCATTTTGTATTTGTTAGAGATAGCTACAAAGAAGAGTTCTTAACTTATGCGGTTAGTTTAATTGCAAGCTGCTATTTGTTGTAGGCTGTTTATTTTTTTATATTTTGATCATTATAGTCACGTTTTATTTCATCATCATCATCTTCATCTACGCCTATTGACGCAAAGGGCCTCGGTTAGATTTCGCCAGTCGCGTCGATCTTGAGCTTTTAATTCAGTACCTCTCCATTCATCATCTTCGCGTTTCATAGTCCTGAACCAAATAGGTCTGGGTCTTTCAAATTTTTTAGTGCCTTGTGGACCCCAGCTGAATGTTTGGTGAACTAATCTCTCTTGGGGAGTGCGAAGAGCATGCCCAAACCATATCCATCTACCCCTACGTTTTATTTAGACCATATTTAAGACTTCGAAGAGGTTGATGGCAGAAGCGATAGATTTCTACCATGTTGGCCAGGTACGGTAAAAGTGAAAGGCCACCTCTCTCTCTCTCTCTCATTTGAATTTTAATATCTTTATCTATGTTCCCATTTTTTGTTTCACTTTTCTTGTAATTTCTTGGTCTTCTATTTTTTCACAATTTTCCCATAAATCTCCTAAGTTCCTTCTTTAGTCGTTTTTTCTTCACTCCTCACTCATATATATATATATATATATATATATGTATATATATATATATATATATATATTATATATATACATGTATATATATTTATATATTTCATTTCTATTTTTATTAATTGTCCCCCATGGTGTATTCAACTCTCATTAATTACTTAAGAATATTACACTATATTTTCAGCACTTTTTATTTACAATTTTCTCAGCTTTTTTTTATTTCTTTTTACCCATTTTTTCACCTCACTTTCACTTTTATTTTGGCTGTCAAACGGCATATTTTTCTTGGCATTGGTAATTCTTACTTCTTTCTATCTCATTTTTATTCATTATTCTTTTATTTTAGTGCCCCAATTATTACCTTTTCCTTTTTTCCTATTGTTCTCATTCTTTTCCTTTTTCTTTTTTTTATTTACGCCTTCCAAGTGATTTTTTTTCGAGTTTTGATTTTCCTGAAATTTCTTTTATATCCCCAAATTTTCTCTCTTATTTTCCCATCTGATATCCCCCATCTTATTTCTTACTTATTGTGCCATAATTCACACATTTCTCTTTACTTTTGTATCCCTCTTCTTTATTCATTTTTTTCTGCTTATCCCTCTTTCTTTCCTTCTACCCAATTTTCTCTTGCAGTTGTATCTAATATTATTTGATTATTTTCACATTATTCATCATCATCTCCTCCTATGCCTATTGACGACCACCTTATCTTGTTACAGATACTCTTGCATTACAAGCCATTATTTTGATCTCTCCTGTACCTTGTGTCGATCTCATTTTCCTTTTACCGCCAGTTTTTAGTTATATTTAATATATTTATCGATGGTTTAGATTTTAGTTTTTTTTTCCAATATTTCCTATATTATTTCCCCATTTATATCCATCCCTCCTTTTACCCATCCTTGATTCTCTCTCTCTCTCTCTCTCTCTCTCTCTCTCTCTCCCCTATTGGGTTTTTACTCTATTTCCCCTTTTCACCTCCCCTTTTCCATCTGATCAACTCATCATTTTTGTATCCCTTCCATTTACAATCTCTCTCTCTCTCTCTCTCTCTCTCTCTCTCTCTCTCTGCAGGCCTTTCTTTCATTATGCATTTTCACTTATTTGTTTGTCCCTCTACGTTTTTTATATATTGATAAAAAGCAACGGGTCCTTGCAGGCAAGCGAGGTCACTAAAACGTGGTAGACTGGGGTCCTTTAAATGGTGTCGTGGAAGTTATTTTGTTACTAAATGTTCTTTTCGTTTATTGCTTTATTGAAGTTATTTTCTGATCAATTGATATATGTAGGCTGTTATTTTAGGTCATTAAATAAAGTATTTATGGTTGTGGAATTATTTTTTATGAATACAATAAGTTGTGTTAGGGATTTAGTTATTCGTTTATATGAAAGGGTCTTGTTAAAGGAGATTTTCTTTGTAGGTATTTGTGTTTTATTTAGTATAGTTATCATTAATAGTTAGCGAGTCCTCCATTAAGCTCTCTCTCTCTCTCTCTCTCTCTCTCTCTCTCTCTCTCTCCCATTAACTTCATTCACTTATATATTCATTTAGCAATAAATATTTATAAATTAGACAGACGACGGAGGAACAGAAACTAACAACCATTTCAAATATCTATCAGAAAGTTGTCAAAATAGAAGAAAAATCGCACATCTCTATGGATGTTGCTTGCGTTATCAGAAAAGGGGAAATGACAGAACTGTAGGAATATCATCTGTATAATTTAGACAGTCGTTAGGGGAACTCGGGATGACGGAACTATATATGACCTCGATATCCATCTTCAATATTTAAATGACTTTTCTCCGCGTTGGTTTTTGCTTCTCTCGGCTGTGTCCAGTCCTTTGCTGAAGACCTGTCACAGCACATATGTACACAGGGGGATTGGAACTAATGAGACCTGTCTTTCATAATCATATTTTCTTCCATTACTTTAATAGCACACTGCTTCTTTTTCCTTTTGATTAGATGCTGACAGTCTCGTTCAAGTTTGTCGAGTATTATTATTATTATTATTATTATTATTATTATTATTATTATTATTATTATTATATCTATTGTGACGTATTAACGGTTATATTATTGTCATATATAAATATTAGTATTATCATATTTTTTTCTGTAATAATGATTATTAGTATTCGTAATTGTAAATATTCCAAGCCAAATCTGTTATGTTGTCTTTCCTAATATAAGTCTCCCGGTTTTATTTATATGTATGAATAAGCACGTCTACAATCAACATTGAATCACGGTTTGTACTCCACTCTTTATTTCATCAAACGAGAAGGGATATGTCTTATCGATTATGTTGACCTGATTATCATATTACTATATTCATGAGGACAACAGGCTTAACTCTATTATACAATTTGACGAATTCAGATGCCAAAGATTACTTAAGATGTCTTTCCAGTCAGCTTGAAATTTTATATATGTCTTCAAAGAGTATGAAACATCAGGGACAGGCTGCTCAGTCTTGATTGCTAATGTCTTTTCACTGTCTTGGGTTTGAGATCTCTTGCTTGATAGTACGCTCATGTGCACTATTCTATCAGTTTCCCTATTTTCCTTGTTGGGTCCCTTTGGCTTATAACATCCTGCTTTTTCAACTATGGTTGTAGCTTTAGCAAGTAATGATAATGATAAAACGAATGCATGATCAGAGGTTCCAACTAAAGGACCAACCTTACATGTTATTGGTAAGTCAGTGAAATATATCTTCATACACGAAAAGTTAATGTTAAAAAAAAAAAACTACAGTGGCTCTTTGGGACGTCCAGTCCATGTTATTATCTGGTAGAAAACACGTATAACTTGCTGCAAACTGATACGCCTATTCATCATCATTATATCCTCCTACGTCTATTGGCCACTAAGGGCCTCGGTTAGATTTCTCTAGCTTGAGCTTTAAAATCAATACTTCTCCATTCATAGTCTTCAGCCGTGTAGGCCTGGGTCTTCCAACTCTTCTAGTGCATTGTGGAGCCCAGTTGAAAGTTCGGTGACCTAATCTCTCTTAGGGAGTGCAAAGCGCACACCCAAACAATCGCCATCTACCCCTCACCAGTTTAGTGAGATCGGTGTTATAGTATGGACATGAGTCATGGTATGACAATGAAACATTATTCAACAGATTTTGTAGATTTGAGAAAAAAGCCCTCAGAAGAATATCGGGAGTTGAATACCAGGACAGGATTAGAAATGAAACTATAAGAGAGATAACTCAAGAGTCATAGGTATAAACGCTTATTAAATAAGGTAATTAGCAAACCTGAAATATTTTTATGGTAACGAAAGATTGGTTTCTGTGTCATGTATAAAGGAATACAGCGTGTGGAGAGAGAGAGAGAGAGAGAGAGAGAGAGAGAGAGAGAGAGAGATAATATATATTATATTGTGTATATATATATATATATATACAGTATGTATGTATATATATGTATATATATGTATATATATGTATATATATATATATATATATATATGTCTGTGTGTAAATATAAATGTTTCAGTGGTAAGGAATAACTTATCTTGAAATATTATTTATCTTATGATGAATACAAATTACAGCAGATGTGTGTAATAAGTGTATATCATTGTGCGATTAATGCATCAAATTTTTAGCCTATTCATTTTTGTACCGCCAGGTAAAAGAATTGGGGTAAGGGGACATGCATATAGATTTTTAAACTTTTCCTGTTTGATCCGAGCTAAGCCACTCTCTGTCAAGGTTGATTTGAAGCATGACGAATTTAATTTACGGTATATAAAACGTGAAATTGCTGCCGTCCAACTATTTCCGACCAATTGGCTGGATATGTTTGTTACTCGTATTCTGCCTAGCCAGTTCAAGGCCTGTTTCTCTCTCTCTCTCTCTCTCTCTCTCTCTCTCTCTCTGACTGCATTCCGTAAACATTCGAAGCTAAGCTAGACTTATCTTTTTTTCTTTTTCCTGAAAAGGGAATGAGGACCAAACAAGAATCTTTCTGAGTTTGTGTTTCTTCTTCTTTCGTCTGTTATCTCTATCGTTATTGCTTTCATTCTTATATTCTGGGATCCTTGTCTGATTTCTAGTCCAGTCGTTTGGTTTTGCTGATAGAAGTATCCAATGGTGGAAGAGAGAGAGAGAGAGAGAGAGAGAGAGGAGAGAGAGAATAAGTATTCTCTCTTTGCATGACACCTTCTCCACCCTCCCCCCCCCCCCCCTTACTCAAACCACATTACCCCCTTCAGTAATAACCCCATTCGTTTTCCACCCTGCACATTTGTCATGTCTTCATCCCACCGGCCTGTTCCGACCAAACGTTTGGCCAAACTCTCGCTAATGCCCCGACAGGTAATTGACATGTTCAGGCGGCTCGTCCAAAGATTCATGATTGATAATTCGTGCGTCATTCGTGCCCCGAGATGGTCCCTTATTACGAAAATTACCCCTAACTCGCTTCCATTAGAGGCGGAACCTTTATTCACGTGATCGTCGCTGGAGAAATGAATTCTTCCCTTTTAATTCAACCCAAGTGCTCTCTCTCTCTCTCTCTCTCCTCTCTCTCTCTCTCTCTCCCAACTGTGCAGGCACACGACAACTTGTAATTTGCGTAGCATTCACTCTGTAATGGATGCCAACTGGTCATTAATGGCATGGCTGCGGTGTCTTCGGGTTTAATAAACATGATACTGCTATGCTTTTAGCTCTTTTGTTTTCCATTCTCTTGAATATGCAGTTGGCTCTCTCTCTCTCTCTCTCTCTCTCTCTCCTCGCCTAGTTTGAGAACCATCTTTACAATTATTTAACTTATCAAGTTTGCCGTCACACACACACACACACATATATATATATATATATATATATTTGTGTGTGTGCGTGTGTTTTGTATCCGTCATATTCAACGTATCTTATTGTAGGAAGAATGTCTAAAAGGATTTTCTTTCTTTCTTTTTTTGGTTGTTCCCCCCTTTCCCTAATTAGATTAGATTTACTCCATGGGATTATAGACATGTTGCGCTCCTCATTATTAATAATTCTGTAAAATCACATGATGACGTAATCTCCCTTGAACCTTATTTCACCAAGAGTTCGTATCTCCTCTTGTGGATTTTATCCTCTGTTTTATCATAATCCCATTTTTTTGTGAGGATACCTTAGCGTAGTGAAAGGTGTTACGCATTGCCGTGATCAGCAAACTTGTACTAGTCAGGGACACCCATACTAGGTTGGTTTGCTGTGAGTGATCAGACGAAAATCTCTTGCCATCACCAATTCGCACTGGCCAGCGTGGTGATGAAAATTCGCGAAATCCCAGACATGAATAAAGATATGTCTGAGCCCTTTGTCCTGCAGTGGACTAGAAACGGCTGCATTTGTTGTTATTGTTTGTCATAATATTTATACTTTTCTTAATATTAATGATGATTTTCAGTGTTTATATTGATTTTCTACTTGTTGTCATTCAAACTTACAAATACTTCTTTTTTTCTTTTCTTTTTTTATCTGATTTCGTAATAGTTCAGTTTTTTCGTGCAAAATTTAGACCTCCATTCTTACTCGTTATCTCTCGTTTCTTTTCTATTCATCTATTCTTCATTTTTCACTTGCATCTGTGACGCATGCTTCCCCCCCCCCCCCCTCTCTCCCTCTCTCTCTCTCTCGCATCATCGTTCCCCTTCACCCCCTTAAGTGCAAAACTCGTTTTCATGTCCAGCAAATTTTTCTTCTCTCTCTCTCTCTCTCTCTCTCTCTCTCTCTCCTTCTTCCTCTCTTACAACGCGGAACTTCACGGATCGGGCTCCGGGTGAATAAAATAAACCAAATATTAAGTAAAAAAAAAAAGTAATAAAAGGAATCCCAGCTTACGCTCTATTTCCCGAGGGCTAAATCTCTTATGAGTGCTCTCTCTCTCTCTCTCTCTCTCTCTCTCTCTCTCTCTCTCTATTGTAGTCCCGGCTGCTTTTGTAAATAAATCTCAATCCTTTTGAAGGTCCATTTTCACGTTTGGATGGTAAATGCTTCTCCCGGAAAAATAAAAAAGGTCTTTGTCAACAGAAGCAAGTCGAAGGTAGGAGTCTCTTCCCTTCCATTTTCTATACCTCCTTCCCTCCTTCAGCTGGGGAATCCTCCTTTCCTGCTGTTCTTCCTCAGTACCCCCCCAACCCCTAAACCTCTTCTGTCCTTCAGCCCCCGCCTCCTAGAGGAATACTATCTAGTCCCGACTTAAGATTGAGGTTTGTAAGTGCTTGGAGAGTCTTGAAATTCGTTCTTTGATATTTGTATCTCTTTCGAGCAAAGGACGTTGGAACAGATGTTGATGCTTATTTTTGCATATGTACAGCTTGGTCTTTTTCAGTAGGACCAAGAGTAGGTTTTAGGTTGTAGGGGCCAATGTGATAACGTCCCTGACTGGTGAACGACAGGCTGGGGTTTGAGTCTCGCTTAAACACGTTAGCTTCTTGGTCGCTACAACCTCACCGTCTTTGCAAGCTAAGGATCGGTGTTTTGGGGGAGCCTGTAGGACTATTTGCTGAGTCATCAGCAGCCATTGTCTTGGGCATTGTCTTGCTCGATAGAACACTGTCACTGTCCCATGCCCCTGCCATTCTTGAGCAGCAAAAGAAAAGAAAAAAAAAAAGAAGTGGGTTACGATTAGGCCTATGGGTGCTGCTAGGTTGTTGGAGGTTGGGTATCTTGATGGGTATTGGTGTGATTGTGTGACTTAAACTATTAATCAAACTAACTTCTCTAGGCCAGACTAACTAGAAACTCAGTTCTGCAGAAACAATCATTGTTTATAGATATTATAGTTCTCATCGGATGGCTGTGATAGTTTTCATCACCACATTTAGGATTTACATTTTATGTCATTTTATTCATTTTTGTATTATTACGATTTGTCAGAATTGCGTTCTTTCTTTTTCTCCTAATCATTTATGAAGTATCATTAAAAAAAGGCACTTTGAATATTAGAGAATAACTAAATTTGATATAAACAATCTTTTAAACACGATTCATGAACTGCCTGTCTCTCCCTCTAAACAAAAGATAGAAAAAAAGGTTTTAACCCTATATTTTAAACCATTTACCTGTGTATGTCGGTTTGAATATGTAAGTAAGGAGTTTCTGAAGCAATATTTGTTTTGCTTTGTCCTATGAAATGGCATATGTGACAGTTGATATGATGATGAAACACAAGTAGCATTATGTTGAAAAAATTAACATAGGAATGAGAGAAAATATCGAGATTAGTGACAATTGGTATTAAGTTGATACAGTTTTCATTGGGTTTAGATGATGATGATGGTATTATTATTATTATTATTATTATTATTATTATTATTATTATTGTTATTGTTATTATTATTATTATTATTATTATTATTATTATTAACTAAGCTTCAACCCTAGTTGGAAAAGCAGGATGCTGTAAGCCCATGGGCTCCAACGGGGAAAAATAACCCACTGAGGAAAGGAAACAAAGAAATGAATAAAACTTCAAGAGAAGTAATGGACAATTATTATTATTATTATTATTATTACTTGCAGGATGCTCTAAGCCCAGGGGCCCCAACCGGGAAAATAACCCAGTCAGGAATGGAAACAAGAAAAAATAAAATATTCTAAGAACAGTAACAACATTAAAATAAATATTTCCTATATAGACTATAAAAACTTTAACAAAACAAGAGGAAGAGAAATTAAATACAATAGTGTCCGAATGTACCCTCAAGCAAGAACACTAACAAAATAAAATAGAATAGAATATTTTAAGAACAGTAACAAAATTAGAACAAATCTTTTATAAAAGAAATATAAAAACTAAAAAGACACAAGAGGAAGAGAAATATAGATTATTGTGCCCGACTATATCCTCAAGCAAGAGAACTCTACCCTAAGACAGTGGAAGACTATGGATGAGGTGCAGTTGGTATTGAGTTGAAAAAGATGTTGTAGATGGATAATGGGGATAAATGTGATTGAATTACTTTCTGGTCTTGCTGTGTGGGAAATACTTGCTCATCATATAGGCCTACATATTTTTCCATCGATTTTGTTCAAGTTTGCTATTTTAGCGGGGGTGGGGCGTCCTCAAATAAGGAAAGACATTATGAAATTATTTTTCATTATAAATTTTCATTTTCCCAAAAACAAAATATTTGGTTCCTGCATGTAAAGTCCCTTAACCATTTCGCTCTTAGCTTAACACAGTAAAATTATGTTATGACTTTTATATATCTTTATATTTATTACATCATTATATTCGGACATATCTCATATTCTTTACATTGTTAGATACCTGAATTAGAGCTTTGTCACTTAGAAAATTGAATTAAATGTTGGTCACTTGTACTATATTCTATTGTTAGCAGGATAACTGTCTTTAGGTCTCTCTCTCTCTCTCTCTCTCTCTCTCTCTCTCTCTCTCTCTCAAGGCTCCAATATCTATTAAATAAAGAAAATCTAATGTCGCCAAGTATTTCACTTCAGGGATCTCCTGATTCACCAGATATTTAATCTTACCTGATAATCTCTTGATGTCCCTGCATGAATTTTTATAGGTTTAATTCAGTCTGGGAATTCATAGAAGTGTCTGATATAGTGTTCAGAAGACTCTAAGCCTCTTTTAAAAATGGTGCATGAATTGTGAATAGAGATGTTTATTGCTTGGGCTTAAACGTTTTGTTACAGTTAATATCCCGTGTTAATGTGTGTGTTTTTGTCCAATGTCTGTGCAGTTGCGAATAACATGAAAATTACAGACATATGCCGCCGTTTCTAGTCCACTGAAGGGCAAAGGGTTTCGCCAGTTTTTATCACCACGCTGGCCACTGCGGTTTAGTAGTGGTGGGTGACTTGTCTGATATCTCATAGCAAACCAACCTAGTATGGGTGGCCCTATTGTAAAGCTTTGCTGATAGTAGCGATACACAAATCCTTTTACCCACGTTAGGGTATCCCCATATATATATATATATATATATATGAATATATATATGTGCGTATGTATGTGTGTTTACATACATACAGAGAGAGAGAGAGAGAGAGAGAGAGAGAGAGACTCGGGAACTTAGAGCCCTTCCTATCCAGAACCCGCTGGGAGGAACAAGAAGTTGTTTTCTCGAGGGAGATCGCAAAGAAGTTGTCGAGGAGCTGAATAAGAAGGTAGCACTCCAGTAGTAGCAACAGAAGAAGAAGATGAAGAGGAAGCAGAAGAAGAAAAAGAAGAAGCAAAACAAAGCAGATAATAAGCAAGAGAATAAAGGCTCAATGTGTAGCACGTATAACGTTTTTAATAATGCTTGTGTTCTTGTGTGAAGCAAAACAAAAATGATTAGCAGAATATGAAAATATTATCGTAGTTAGCACTTTAACCTTTTACTTCTTTTGCTCGTTTGGGAGGACGAACAAATGAGGCAAATGAAAGTAAGGAAGAATCAAGAGAAAAATAAAACAAAGAAACAGACTTGTTGGTAGCAACCCAACAGTTCCTGCTATTCCTGCTTGCTTTGCTTGTGCATATTAAGGAAGAGCATAACATAAAAAGCAAGGTTTCTTCCTGTTCTTGTCCTTCTGGTTTCGTTGCTACTTCTTAATGCAAACTTCCTTTCCTCTCGTAAAGTGAAGCATTGCTGGTCCAGAGAAATGGAAAAAAAAATATTACGCATTTCCTCTTGCGTACTTTCTCTCCATCTTTTTCCCAAGTGCGATATTCATCCCGGGAGAAACAGGAAATTGTGCTCTCTTATTATTATTTTTTCATTCTATCCCTCAGGGGATCTGAAGGGGATGTTGCGAATATATAGAAGGTTTATGTATATATATATATATATATATATATCATTTTTGAATGGTGATACCTTACCTTGGTCAAAGGGTTTGTGTATCATCAAAATCAGCAAAGCTGTACAGGTCAATGACAATTATACTAGGTTGGTTTTCTGTGAGCAATCAGACTAAAGTCTCCCACTATTACCAATCCGCAATGGCTAGCATGGTGATAGAATTGGCTAAGCCCCAGACATATCCCAATGTCTTTGTTCTGCAGTGTACTAGAAATGGCTGCATTTGTTGTTGTGAGTGTGTATATATATATATATATATATATTATATATATGTATATATATATATATATATATATAGAGAGAGAGAGAGAGAGAGAGAGAGAGAGAGAGAGAGATATTTTCCCCTTCAATGAGAAGAAAGAGAACCAGCAGTCCTTATTACAGTGTAACAGTCGTAAGGAAGATTAGAAATTAAAATAACGTTGAAGTCGAAAACAGCATTGTATCCTCTTGCAGCAGATAGTTAGCATAAACAAGGCACCTACTCCTCTTAGTCACTCCCCTTCCCAACCATTCCCTACCTGTTTTCCCCTTCCCACCTCCCCCGTCCTGTCTTCCCTTCCCCTTCCCACCTCCCCCCTCCTGTCTTCCCTTCCCCTTCCCCCAGTCAGAAGAAAGAGTCGACCTTAAAGAAAGAGGAAATGTAATTTTGCAATTCAAAGAGTTATATATACACATATATTCCATTTCCCTTTTTGTCGCAAATGATCAAGAGATAATATAACATCCAATAAGGGAAAAGTAATGAAACCTTTCGTACGCAGACTTTTAGATCCTATTCCTCACAGGTTATTAAAACGGGAAATAAGACGTGGATTTCAAGGAATGACGAGTTGTGGGGAGGGGGTAGGGGAAGGAAGATGGGTGCTAGTGTGTGGTATTGCCACCCACCCGACCCTCTCCTCCTCCTCCTCCTCCTCCTCCTCCTGTAGGGGTGGTGCAGGAAGGGTGGGGTAGAGGTTTCAGAGGTGGCTTGTTAGGGACCTCCGGTAGAAAAAGGCAAAACCTCAAAGAGAATAGAAGATTTGACCTTATGAGGTTTTGGAAATGAAGGACATTTCTCTCTCTCTCTTTCTCTCTCTCTCTCTCTCTCTCTCTCTCTCTCTCTCTCTCTTTACGACGAAGGAATAGAGCAAAGGAAAGGCATCTTAAATGGAGATCCGCATGACGAGAGTAAGAGACAGAACATGAAAGGTAATTATAGCCCGTGTATTAGACGAGGGAGACGGACGAACCATTCTCTGTAAGGTGGAATTTAATTTTCGCTCTTGTGCGTTTCTTTTACTTGTGCGAATTACAGAAATGACAAGGTAACGCCGTTGTACTTCCGAGATACACGAACCAAGCTTAAAATAATTAGCTTCCTGTTGAAGGATTTATTCAGAGCAAAGTATAGTTTTTATTTTGGAGTTTGTATAATTAACTTCATTTTGCAGAATTGGTGCAGAGAGAAGGAATGTGATACATATTTTATGGCGACGTCCAGTTGCTGTATTTTTTTACATTAAAGAATTTATTCAGAGCAAAATAGTTGATGTATATGAGTAGATACTAATTTGCGCGACCCGTCAAAATGACGGCTACATATTTAGATAGATATGCACACACACACACACACGCACACAGATTCAACCCTTCCACCTCCTCCGTTGGTTAGGCAATTTGTGGGAGTGTGTGATTGTTGCAGAGTGTAGTTCTCGGGGTACCCCTTCCCTCCAGGGTATGACTACTCCCCCCTCTCTCCTGTGCGTGGCAGGAAAGATATATATATATATATATATATATATATAACCAGACACTACTGTATAGTGGCGATTATGTTTACATAGAGAGAGAGAGAGAGAGGAGAGAGAGAGAGAGTAGTGGTATAAATTTATAACTCTTAATCTCCCTAATTTTCACCCCCCTTTAATACACTGTTAGTCTCCAAAACTCTTATTTCGTCACCTTTTATAATATATCTTGAGTTTTAAAGCATTTTGACTGCCTAATAATAGGGAAATCTTGAACCCCTGTCACAAACTGATAGGCACCGCAATTTGAACCCCTTCTCTAACAGATAATCCCAAAATATTGAACCCCTTTTAGTGACTTTTAGTCTTGAAATATTTGAACTCTTCCCAATGGGCTCAGACTGATAGCCCCCTCCCCTCCCACTCCCCTCCCCCTTCCTCTACCAGCTTTCGACCCCCTCCCACTGGGAAATGGAAAATATATACTCTGTCATCGCCGGATAAGAGTCGCTTTTCGGATCAGTCCAAATCCTCTTTAGTCCAAAGAGATTGGGTTAATCGTGTATTCAAATACGGACCTGTCGCTAAATGGAGTCGAAATCCAACTCCCTTCCAACCTTTCCCGCCTCACGTCACTGCCAAACCCCCCCCCCCTCTCCTTCCCCACCTTTTTTTATTGCTCGGGAATCGATCTCAAAAATATAATTACACGTGAGGTTATTTCTCCAGATGCCGAGGACAAGTTATTCAAGAACGTTGGAAGAAGGAAGGTGTTGGGTGAAGTCTTTGCAATTCCTTGTTGATGTGATCAGAAGCACAGAGCTGAATGCAGACAGCTCTTTAAGGAAATTTGTCTTTATATATGCCTCTTGTATGACATCCCATTCTTTGCTCTAAAGTTTATTATTATTATTAACTAGGGTACATGTTTATATAGATGTGACACACGCGCGCACAGAAACAACCGTCCCACCGCTCCCTCCCCTTTCCTAACCACAAACTGCCAGTTTCGGCAGTTGTGGGAGATTGTGGTTTTCGAGTGTATCTCTCGAGATGCCCCACTCACCAGGGTATGGCTACTGCCTTTCTCCCTACCTGTGGGTCGGGGAGAGACCGAGTAAGTCATACGTATAGCAATGCCGCTTAGGGTGACACGATATATATAATTATATATATATATATATATATATGTGTGTATGTATATATATGTATATATATATGTGTGTGTAGCTCTCTATCGTATAAGAAAGATCGTATTAATGATATTTATACTTCCTTTATGCTTTACCATTTTTATCCCAATGCTAATTATTGTTGTTTTTATGTTCTGGAGACAAAAGATGCACTTTTCTTGTAATATTTTGAAGTATACTACCTGTGTACAATACACAATTCTTTATAACTATAATCATAATTGTTTAGCTTGCGAGGCCAGGTGAAGGGATGGAGCACCTGAGAGAATTGTTTTTTTTTTTTATAATAATATACTTCAAAGTATTATATATTTGTGTCTTGTCATTGTCAGGGCGGGATTGTTGTGTAGTGTGATGTTAATAATCTTGTTTTTATCATTGTTAATAATATTACTATCGTTATTATGATTATTATATTTTTATTATCATTATTGAATCCATTCATTTTGTATCATTACTCACCTGGAACTAACTTTTTAAGTAAGGTGACATCAGTGACCATATTAATTTTGACACCATATTTCGCAAAATTTGAAACATTTTAAGCAGAGGACCATCGGTACTCGCAGCCTATACATAGATCCAGCTCAAATAGAAATAAAAAAAAAAAAGAAAATATTAATCTTAATTTTAAAAAGAAATTAAATAATTCACTAAAAATTAATACCTAAACGGATTGTATAGTTTGTAGATGAATGACGCAATACCTAATCTTTATATAAATTTATTACATCATACATATATATACACAGGAGGCTAATCAGGAGTACGTCTTACCCTATTACAAAAAGTGCTCCATTCAATCCTATCTTGCACTCATTAATGAGATGTCTGAAATATCAAGGCCCATCGTTTTCAACATATTTTTCATATAATTTATCCAAACCTCTCGAGACCTACTTACACACGCGCACACACACACATATATGTATATATATATATATATATATATATATGTATATATAAAATTATGTATGTATGTCTATGTATATATATATAAATATATAAAAAAAATCAACTGTCTAGCTATATATATAAATATATATTTACTTTTGGTGACGCTCAGCTTTCCCCGTCCCTCGGGTAGGGGGGGAGGGGATAGTCATAACCTGGTGGGACAGATTGCGTGTGTATGCATATCTAAATATTTATCCGTCATATTTGACGGGTCGCTTACACTAGTATGTGTGTATATATATATATATATATATGTGTGTGTGTGTGTGTGTGTGTGAGAGAGAGAGAGAGAGAGAGAGTGATTGCGCATGTGTGCGCGCGCGCGTGAACGCGTGCTTGCGCTTGTGTGTGTGTAAGTAGGTCTCGAGAGGTTTGGATAAATTATATGAAAAATATGTTGAAAACGATGGGCCTTGATATTCCAGCCGTTTGTGTATGTGTTCTGTATTCATTTCTTTTCTTTAGAAATGTAGTCATCTAATTTTGTAGAAGCTATCTGTTTGTTCAATGAAAAAAAAGCTCGTTGATAATAATAATAGAAATTATAATGATAATAATTATAAGAGTAATTATAGTAATAGTATACTCTTTGAAGTAAAATATTGTTAAAAGATTTTTTAGAATACGTTTAATATTAATATCGTGCTGTGCGCCAGTTAGAATAAATATTTCTGAGAGAGAGAGAGAGAGAGAGAGAGGAGAGAGAGAGAGAGAGAGAGAGAGAATATTATATACTTCAAAATCCGAGCAATCGCCGTTTCGGGAAGTCAATATTTGCCACGATATGAAGAGCGACTGACTTTAGAGTATCAACTCATTTGCCTCTTGAAAGCAAATGATATTGATTCCCTTTTATAGACAACATTCGATTCGGCACCAATTCGTAGAGAGAGAGAGAGAGAGAGAGAGAGAGAGAGAGAGAGAATACTTCACAAAACATCAATTAAAATCTCGGAAGCTAGGACGACGGTAAAATGTATATTTTGCTGGGATAGGGAAGTCTCCTTAGTGGAGGGGGGAAGGGTAGAGATTGTTAAGAGGGGAGGGGAGGAGAGGGTAGGGGTTGTTAAGAGGGGAGGTGGAAGACGGAGATGTTAAGAGGGGAAGGAAGGGTAGGGGTTGTAATGAAGGAGAGGGGGAAAAAGGGGGTTATATTCGGCCTCCTGAACTCTGCCAATATTATGTCAAAATCAGATGGAGGTCCCACGATCAGACGAAGGCCGGGATTTCCTCTTGATTTCCAGGGCATTGGATTTGGAACATCAAAGAATTCCAACCCCCTCCCCCCCCCAAGGAAAAAAATATCTTCCCTACCACATCCTGAACCCCCTACTGTCTTCCCTCCTACGTTTCCTTACGTCCTCCTCAAAGTTACCCCCTTCCCTTCCCTTCCCTTCCCTTCCCTACGTAAAACTACCCTTTGCCATTTTTTTTGGTGGGGGGGGGGGGATTTCTTTCTTAATCAACAGTATTTCAACTGCCTCCCATTTCCGGTTATGGTTGCAGATGCGAAGGTGAAAACGTTGAAATGTTCAGCACATTTTAAGACAGTCTTTGCTCTCTCTCTCTCTCTCTCTCTCTCTCTCTCTCTCGTATGTGTATATATATATATATATATATATATAATTATAAAATCTTTATATGCTAGTGTCAATTTTTTTAAAATTTAATAGACGGGTTGATATATTTTCGTACACACAAGCGTGCTTGCTTTACATGTGAATTTTCACTAATACATAATTACCCGCAGAAAGGCTAACTCATGTCTTATGTTGATATGATTACTCTTAATGTTTATTAAGAAAAAAGTTTTGTTGTTTTTATTCTGTCCTGATGAGGCGTGATTAAAATGACTGATACAGAGTCCTTTGATGTTTTTTTTTCCCGACTGTAGTCATTAATGAAGATTCACATCATGTTTTTTTCTATTTATTATGCTTGAAAAATGTACGAAAAGTTTCATGTCTCGTTTTTTCTTCAACATCTAATATCAGATATTCTCTTCCTCCTGTTATTTAAGCCTATAAGCGTCTGTTTCTCTAAGATGCTAAGAGTTTATTGTTTCCATAAACGGATAATGCTCCAGAGACTGACCATATATACAGTGTCTAAGCCCCCTCTCCACCCAAGCTAGGACCAGGGAGGCCAGGCAATGGCTGCTTATAAATAAGCAGGTAGACCTATAGGCTCCTCAAAACCCCCCATCCTTAGCTCACAGAAATGGTGAGGATGCAGACACTAAACTATGGAGCTTGAGATGGACTCGAATCCCAGTCCGGCCGATCGTCAAGCAAGGACGTTTCCAATAGGCCGCCACAACCATTGAGGTTAAGATTTTAACCCTTTTACCATCCCACTTTCCTTTTCTTTTTTCTCCCCTTTCAATTTATTAGAATTTACCAAAAAGACTCATTGGCTTTTAATTTTAGAATGAAATAACAATTTTCAGCCCCTTGGCATTTGATATATCATTTTATCATGTATGTCTTTAAATTAGGATTCATCTGATTCCCCCCCCCCCCCAAAAAAAAAAAAAAAAAAAAAAACAATACTTCTGTTTCCCTTACCATATTATCATCTGACTTACTTGATCATTGATCGGAACGCTGGCCCATCAGCTTGACGTTGGATATAAAATGGCTGTAAATCTAAGCTTAATTGATATAAAATTGTGCTTCAATGAATAATCTATTTTTTGAAATTGTAATTACTTTATTTTGCACTCATCCATAACAGTGATCAATCTCTCTCTCTCTCTCTCTCTCTCTCTCTCTCTCTCTCATATATATATATATATATATATATATTATATATATATATTATATATATATATAATAGATAGATAGATAGATAGGAATAGCTCTAGTTAACAAAGTTTCTCTCTCTCTCTCTCTCTCTCTCTCTCTCTCTCTTGTGGCAGAATGGTAGCACTCTTTGTATCACTATCGAAAGAGCCCCTCCCCATTCGATGCTTCGCCCGGAAAAGATAGAAATATTATGAATCCATTTCCTTCTAAATCAAGATGGCCTCTATGGATCTAAACTGTGAATTGCATATATGGCTGTTAGACCAATCCTGTTGATCGCAGTAGGGTTCTGTATTCATTATAGCCCACCTCACTCCCCTCCCTGTAAGCCCTGTTTCGAAACAAATATCATCTATGGTGAAAGTCACTATAGGTTGTCGACAATGGCAACACTATTTTTTGGTATTTATTTCTTTTGATATATGACTGCATTTAGTACGAGCACGCTGGCTCTGAATTACGGCAATTAGGGGTAATTTGTCTTTGCTGGCTGCCACTGCTATAAACAGCGCTCATATTTTGTTTGTGCAAACAACACCGCGAGAATTATCGCTGTTATTGTCGTTAGTATTATTGACTCTGTCTGGCGACAAAGAAATTGTCGGGAGTAGCAGAACGTCTCAGGCAAATTCGCTTTCTTTGTTTAGCAAATAAATTCGTCTTTATTGCAGAAGTGGAGATATTTTCGATTTTGATACTGCGTTACCACTAATTTTGGAAATTCTTAACTTAACATTATATACAATGTTACCTCAGTAGAAAGGGATAATTAGTTTTTTATGATATGGAAAGTTGGGCCAGAATTCCCTTTTTATTTTCTCTGTACTCTGGAGCCAATGCAGGCGCATTTAGTAGGGTTCTGGTAAATACTTTTTTCGAAGTGATATCTGAGAAAGTTCGCGTTTACATCGTTCCACTTCTTTTGAGGAGTACAGTATTTTGTATGGTTCTCTCTCTCTCTCTCTCTCTCTCTCTCTCTCTCTCTCTCTCTCATATATATATATATATATATATATAAATATAAATATATGTATATATGCACACATTTATATATATATATATATATATGTATATCTGTATATATATATATATATATATATAAATATATATATATATATATATATAATGATGCGTATGTATATATATATATATCTATATATATATATATATATAATGATGCGTATGTATATATATATATGTATATATATTATATATAGATTATATATATATTATATATAATATATATATATATATATGAGAGAGCTCTCTCTCTCTCTCTCTCTCTCTCCTTTGTTCCCATGACGTGCCAAAAGCGCCTGTGCGTGCGAGCTTTTGTAACGAAATGTGCTATACCGTTATCTTAATGAAACTTTAGCTCTCTGTATTTTATAAAGCGTAAAAAAATATGAAGTTTTCGCTGGCCGTACGCCTAATATCAGAATTATGGCCCCCTCGTAGGCCTAACGTTCGGTTCGCTTATTGAAAAATTTGATGCATTTTTGATCGCATAAGAAATGCGTTTTAATATATTTTTACGAATCTTAAAAACATTATACTCTCTGAGATTTAATGGGGGTTTATTTTTGGTGTTTTATATCCTGTCTTGATAAAGTGAATTCTTCTCTACAGTCATTTTGAATCCTAGTACTAATATACAAAAATTTCTTTTATCGCCATTTATGTTTATCTCGCGAATCCTTGAAGGATGAGTTACCCTGTGGTCGTGGTAGAAGAATACTACCACATAACGTACTGCGTCGTAGAAAGCGACTAAAAGGACAGCTGTTGCCTTGCAATCTTACAATTTAACCAGTAGGCTAGGCCCAGAGCCAATAACTCCGGAAACTGCTGCCTTGAAGTTGGACTATTTAGTCAAAGGTTAGGCCCACCGCCAATAGCTGAGTTTGATGACTGCAATGGCTTGGGACTGTAAAAACCTTTTGGCAAATGATAAACCATGCTTGATACTATTAGAGAATGCATCAGGCAACCGACCCCTTAATGTAGGCATAACGGTGGGAAACGAGAAGACAGAAGAAACCTTGAAGGATGGTGTTGCTGTTTCTATGCCTTTCTTCTTCACTCTCTTTATGATCGGCGATTAACCGCCAAGTTAAAGTTGGACACAGGTATTCCTGGTACACCTCGCTCTAAATAAGTACCCCCAAATACTCCCTTACTGCGCGGCAAGTTCCTGTGTTGAACCGCGCCTACCACCTCTGTTCATCTCTCCCTACACTATTTGTTTGGTTAGGATGTGTCAGGTTGCACTTCGGAGCGAGGTGTGCCAGGGACTCCCTTGTCCATTTGCACCAACCAATGGTTAGATTAAGAGCCGTAATTAATTTAAATAAAAAACAAGCTTGATGTTTTTCCTACTTCTTTGGATTAGATTTTGAGTTAGACTGAACTTTAATTTAAATGGTTGAATGCCACGTGTCGTTTTAATTACTGAAGAAATGATTGACTATAACTTATTGTAATATCTAGGAACATTACTTTTCGTATTATATACCAACAGCTTTGATGCTCATCTCACTAGAAGAGATTCAAACTGCGAGTACTTCTGTCTAAATCAATCCAACCTAGTCATTTGTACAAAAGCATTCGCAAACCCCTCTCTCTCTCTCTCTCTCTCTCTCTCTCTCTCTCTCTCTCTCTCTCATACAGACAGTGTTCATACTTACACACACACACACACACACACACACACACATATATATATATATATATATATATGTATATATATATATATATATGTATTTATGTATATGTATATATATATCAACAACAGCAACAAATGCTGCTGTTTCTGGTCCACTGTAGGACATTGACCTCAGACGTGTCTTCTTCAGCTACTGTGAATTGGTGATGCTGGGAGACTTTAGTCTGATCCTACATAGTAAACCAACTTAGTATGGATGTTTAGTACAGCTTTTCTTACCATGGCGAAGCACAATCCCTTTCACCACGTTAAGGTATCCTTACTCAGAAAGGGATATATATATATATATATATATATATATACATATATATATATACATACACACCAAACAATTAAAAATAGGCTAACCCTATAGCCAGAATCTAGGTCGGGTTCGCAAGAAGGAAAAAACAAAGAGAAAGATATTCGGTGCCAATGGACTCCTCGTCCCTTCATGTGACGACAAACCCAGTTACCTTTTAAATTGGGAGAGATCAAAGGCCGAGCAGAATCCATATTGGTGTTTCGAAAGAAGAATGAGATATTCAGAGGATTTAGAAAAAAGAATGAACGCTGCGTATAGATTAAAGACTTGAGCCCGAGCAGAAAGAAGAGCAACATGGAGTTAACCTAAGGGGATTGGGACCAGTCGCGTTTCCCACGGATGTAACGGAGGGGAAGTCTGCGATTTTGGCAGTGAAAGAAAGAATATAAAGAATTAAAAGTACGAATGTTTTTGTGTAGTTTAAGGAATAGCCTTTTTTAAGGGTTTTTTTTTTCCAAATAGGGATGGTTCATTAGTTCTCTTACAAGTAGTGTATAAGTTTTTAAAGGTAGAGACTGGCGCAGGTATTCAGAGTGGAGGAAGGAGTAAAACAAATATGCGATGTATGAAAAGTGTCCGATGTCGATTAACAACGCCTTCTGGCACATGTGCCTTTTGTTCATATACTCCCAGATGTTGAGGAAAAACTCTAGGATTTGTGAGAGGCTTAGGGATATGTGCAACTAGTTTTGATTGCCACTGAAGAGTTAAATAAAAAAAAAATCTGATAGTGTCCGTTATCTGAAAGAAATCAGTAGAAGTAGTAGTACCAGCGTGTCAAAAGATACAAATAAAAATGAGTTTGTAGAGGCTTTTTGACTTATTCCGTTTTCGACACCAATAAAGTGTCTCAGTTGGTCTAATAGATAATATCCTAAGAGCAGTAGCGTACCCGGAAAAGTCGATAGAAGAACAAGCAGGATTTAGAAAAGGTGGACGTTGTACTGACAGTAATGTGTAAATTATAGAAATCCACTTTTGATGGCATTTGTGGACTATGAAAAAGTCCTTGATTCCTTTCTCAGTGGGTTTTTTCCCCCTGTTGGGGCCCCTTGGGCTTTTTCCAACTAGGGTTGTAGCTTAGCAAGTAATAATAATAATAATAATAATAATAATAATAATAATAATAATAATAATAATGTGCACCAGATAGTATTGTGGAGAGTCCTGCGTTATTATGGAGTTCCTCTTAAATAAGTAAATTTTATTAAGTCTCTTCATGAGCATAGCGAGTGCAAAGTTAATGTTAGTGGGTCCTCTCAAGTGAATTTCCAGTGAACAGCGGAGTACTCCAAGGGAATGTGTTGTCACCTATGTTGTTTATCCTCTTTGTGGATTTTTTAATGCATAGAACAGTTAGGGATGATGTAGAAGGATTGAACTGAATTGGTAGTAGGAAAATAGCTGACCTAGAGTATGCTGATGACGACGTTGTCTTTCTTAACAGAACGCCACAGGATTTGCAATGCTTACTTACCAGAATACAGTACATGAAATATCACATGAGGTTGGGCTTAAGATAAATAGAAGAAACCTAGTGAGGGTGGGAACGGAATATGTAATGGAAGATGAAATGTCAATGAGGTAGAATCATTTAAATATACAGAAACTATGATCTCTAATACAGGATCTATAGAAAGGGATTTTAATGAAAGATTGAAAAAAGCACATCAGACATTACGCATAGTGTCTAAATTGCTTTTGGAAAATGCAAGCTTGTTTCGAAATATGAGCTACCGTGGTGGAGGTCTGCACTCCTAGAGTCCTTTTTTTAGTTTATTTATGTATTGGTTTCTTTGTGAGCAATTTTGCACAAAATCTACTGTCCCGATTTTGACCAAACTTGGTAGCCGTGGTGAGTATGACCCAAGGATGGATCTGTAACATTTTGAATAAAGTACATCAAAATACAGATACGCAACAGTACTTTAAATATAATCGCAATGTTAAGTAAATGGCAAACACTTATTATTTTGTTTTGTTTGTGAACAACATTACGCCAAATCTACAGAACCAATTTCATCTAAACTTAGTGGACATATGGGATATGACCCAAAGACAAATCCATTACATTTTGAAGAAAATACATCCAAGTACCAGTACACAGTGGAGTTGAGAGCAAAATAAGACAGGCTTAGCTTGGCGAAGATATGCTCTCTATTAAGTGCCCCTCTACAGTAGTTTTTATGTATTAATGTAAAAGCATGAATCACCTCTTAGATGAACTCCCCGTCGCTCATTATTTAAAGCTCCCTCAGCAGAACCCTAGAGTATGGTATAAAATCAACATTATTTTTATATCGTGAGATTAGAGATGTAGAGCTCTTTTTACATTAGAGAAAAATGAGGGACATTAAATTCTTCTTCTTCTTCCTCTCTCTCTCTCTCTCTCTCTCTCTCTCTCTCTCTCTCTCTCTCTCTCTCTCTCTCTCTCTCTCTCTCTCATTACCGAGAGAGAATATTAAGGACATTTTAGATTCTCTCTCTCTCTCTCTCTCTCTCTCTCTCTCTCTCTCATAGGGGTACTGCAATCAATGACGTCAAACAGTGCAATGCAGGCATTACTGAAAGGACTGGTACAACGTCATTAACAAAAGCTAGTTTTCCCTCCTTTTGCTCATGGGCACTGATTGGCCTCCAAGCCCCCAGTAATGGGCCTTTATAGTCTCAATTCATAAAAATCGTTCTCTCTCTCTCTCTCTCTCTCTCTCTCTCTCTCTCTCTCTCTCCAGGCCTCAGGTGATACCAGAGCACAGCATTACTTTAGGATTTGTAAAGATAAGCATCAAAAGGTAATTTATGGAAATTGAGTCTACTTTTTTGTAATATGTAGAAGAATGTTTATGTAGATGTAAATTTCGTAGGTTGATGTTTATTGGGAGATTTACCTTTTTTTTTTTTACTGTTGCATAGTATAAAAGAAGCAGGTGGAGGATTTAGTAGCATTATCCTAAAGAGAGGGTAATATATGAACATGTCATACTTAAGACGCTTTACTTTTTGTCTGTGTTTTATTGCATATCGGTCCTGGTAAATATAATTTTGGTTTTGTTACTCTTATTTATTGAGATTTTTGCAGTATTATTATTATTATTATTATTATTATTATTATTATTATTATTATTATTATTATTATTATTGTTGTTGTTTTTCTTCACGGTGCTTTACTGTGTATATTTTGGGTTGATCTGCCTTAAAGAACAACAGGCATGGATGAAATAGAAATCTGGTCACATAGCGTTGTTGGTGTATATATATATATATATATATATATATATATATAGTGTATGTATAAACAGTACACACATATATTTATAAATATGATAAATTTTGCACATTTAGACGTGTTTTTCATTTTCAAGTAAGTCATATATTTTGATACATTAATGTCTGGATTCTCTTGGCCAAGTGGTTAATCACTATCTATACAAGTTTGCCGGACGAGGGTTCGACTCCCGGTCGGTCACAAGCTCTTGTCTCTGTGTGATTTCGCCTGGGGCTCTGATCCCGAGATCGTTAAGAGAATCCAGACATTAATGTATCTAAAATATATGGCTTATTTGAATATACATATGTATATATATATATATATATATATATATATATATATATGTGTGTGTGTGTGTGTGTGTGTGTGGGTTAAATATATTTATCAATACTTGTATTTGTTTGTATTTAATTGAATTAACTGAAATGAAAGGCTATGATCACTTGCTCTTCAGAATATCTTTTAACAAATAAGAATTTTTCATAAATGCAAAACAAAAGCAAATATAATAAAGATGGAGTAAATTGAATTTTAGACAAACGTAGCTGGAATACAAAGACACCTAATGAAGCTAAAGAGACATTTAGACAAAACGGCAAGCAAGTGAGCTGAAGGAAGTTCCTTGTGGGGGGGGGGGGGGGGTTGCCTCTACAATAATCGCACAATGTGTGGGTGGGGTGCTGATTTCACCTAGAGGCTATTGTTGTAGGAGAGATAGGTTGGGAAAAGAGGAACACTGGAGTTTGGGTAACAATGGTGGGGCTTGTTAGGGATTTGATTAAGTTATTATTATTATTATTATTATTATTACTTGCTAAGCTACAACCCTACTTGGAAAAGCCGGATGCTATAAGCCCAAGGGCTCCAACAGGGAAAATATCCCATTGAGGAAAGGAATTAAGGAAAAATAAAATATTTAAAAAAAACAGTAACTTCATGAAAATAAATATTTCCTATGAACTACAAAAACTTAAACAAAACAAGAGGAAGAGAAACAAGATGAAATATTGTGCCCGAGTGTACCCTCAAAGCAAGAGAAATCTAACCCAAGAGAGTGGAAGATCACTCAAGACTAGAGAACAATGGTTTGTTTTGCTTTTGGAGTGTCCTAAAGGAGGTTAGATTTGTGGTATGGGCAATGCTTGGGTAGGTATGGCAGGGGGTTACTTTGAAAGGAAAAGTATTGAGGGATGTTTTGGAATGGGTCAGTAGGTTTATTATGACCATAGCAGATGCTGGTGACTCGAGTCGGAGTTTGAGGGTTTTATTGATGACATTGATGAATATTTTGAAAGGGGATACTTTTATGTAAGGGGGGGGGGGCGGGAGGTTAAAGGCAAGGTAAAGAGCTGAGTTGGTATGGCAGGGAAGGCTGTAATGATAGTATATATAGGGAAGGGAGTTTGGATGGCTGGAAGTTAGGTAAGGGGATAAAGCGAAGTGGAAACTGGTGGCCATGTCCTTACTGCAGATGACGGCTCTAATGCCAGAAGTTCCAGTTGCCCCGTTAAGAGAGAGGAATCGCTCTGGTCGTTTGCCCAATGACTTGTAATTTCATCCCGGCCGGTGATTTCTGGACATTATGGCCGGAATAATGGAAGAGAAGTATTTTTTGGACAAGTGACGAAATCGGAGGGACAAGCTTGGGGGGAAGGAGTTAGTAGGGTGCGCGTATGATTTTCCTCCCGTCATCAGTACTGGTTTATTCTCTCCATCTTATCCTTATAACTTATTTTATTCTCTGGTTTTATTCCTCGCCTTATTTTTTATTAGTTGTGTTCATATCATTCCTTCTTTTGTAGTTTTTATGATGCCCGTTTTTTATGTGCTATCTGTACTCTCTATTTTTTTTTTCCATGATCATTTTTACGTCTTTGAGGTCTTACATGTATTTCTCGTACTTGCCCTGATACAACCTGTACTCGTATATTTTCTTGAGGAGGTTTGTGGTACTTTTTCTATTCGTCTTTTTTTTATTTTGAGTGTTACATAATCATCATGGTCTTTGTTTTGATTAATTATTCTATCATTCTTATGCTAAGTACGTACCACCTAATATTTTCGACTATGTTGTAATAATAGTTATTCTTTTCATTCTTGTTATAGATACTTTCAATTATCTTCTTATTTGTCCTGACTTTACTTATTCTTTTCTTTTTTGTGGGGGCGGGGTGTTTGTCCATGTTCTTTTCTTTTCTTTCTCTTTATTGGTAAGATCTTCTTAATTCTACTAAATACTATTCTTCGTGCAGCTTTCGTTTTGGATAGTGCTTGTTATTAGGTTTCATTTAAATTAATGCACTTATTTTTTTTCAACTCTGGCCCCACTCCCCTTTCTGCCCCCCGCCCCCAGCCCTGCATCTCTACTCTTCCTTATCCTTTTTTACATTTTTTTTTTTTTTTTAATGGGAGGGAGAGACGTCTTTTAAGGAAACTTTGTCACTCATAAACTAAAGCTTTTCTTATTTCCCATAATATTTCAGGTCACTTGATTTCGGTTTTTCCCTGAAAGATAAATTTGAATTTTCTTTAAATGCGTTATTGTTAATTACCCCTTCTTTAGTAAGAAAGCTAAAAAAATAAATTTGATGCAAACTAAGCGGACAAAAGTATTGTAAGTTAAACGTGATTTGCTAATCCTGTGTAGAAAGGTATTTTTTTTCTAAAGTTTATTTTTCAGCGATTTGTAACCAATATCCAACGAAATTTTCAAATATCTATTTAAATGATGTTAATGAGCTGCACTATAGAAATATAAAAGGAAAAAAAATTAACAGCTGGAATGTTAAGATACACATGGCATAGTAAATAAAAACAGAAAATTCGCTTCTCGTATATTCAAATTTCAATTTGAAGTTTTGTGATAGTGATTTCTTTAGGAATTTTGTCACTCGAATTGAATTTCCATTTACCAGATCAGATTTCTTATGCTCAAGGTGCCAAAAATGCATTGGCCTGTCCGAAATTCTGACCAAGTGACATTTCAACATTTTCTAATTAAGAAGGAGCTCCAGATAAGTTCATTTCGTCCGTTGATTTTAGGTAGAGAATTAAATGGCTGTACAACATGGCTCGGTTTTGAGAATTACTGTGGGGCATTTCGTTATTGCTATTATAGAGTAATGTCATTTTATACATAGATAAACAAACGCATTTGCTCGTGTTTTCGCTGATAGACTTGTGTACAGTTGGCTTCATAAATTCCGGTACACTCCACGGGAAGGTAATGAGAAGTCAGTGCACCGGAATTAGAGAAGCCAACTGTACTATTTAATGGATGACTCCATTGTGGAAATCGTATTCCATTTTATTTAGAATAAAAATCTGTAAACGCTCTTAGTGAAGCATTAAAAGACAGCTCTTAGGTTGCTTCAATAAAACAATGAATATTAACTTGATATAGTCAGCATCGATGACCATTGTGATTGTGACGCCTATACTAGAGTTATTTGTGGGTTAATTATTCATTTACTAAAGACTTATTTGCATACATATCTATACTAAAAGGTTATTTGCACATTATACATTTTTATACTAGAGTTATTTCCAGTTATGTATCCCTATACTAAAGAGTTATTTGAAAATTATATATCTATACTAAAGAGTTATTTTCATATTATATATCGCTATACTAAAGCGTTATTTGCACCACATGCGCGCGCTCGATAATGATGCGAAGGTAGATAAAGATGAAATAAAAGGGTTGTGGTGACCTATGGGAAACGCCCATGCCTAACGAATTGTCGGATTGTGGTTCGAGTCCCGCTCAAGCTCATTAGTGTTATCTGCAACCTCAGCCACTGTCTGGCTGGTCCTGGTCCTAGCTTGGGTGGAGAGGAAGCTTGGGCGCTGATCATAGGGTCATTCTCTAGGGTATTGTCACCGTCCCTTGTCTCTGCCATTCATAAGTGGAATTTAAACCTGTAAAAGGAAATCTCGAGCTATCAGATATCGACCGTAGTGGGATAACATTTTTAGGGGTTTACTTGTGAAAGTTGGGGGGGGGGGGGAGGGTATGGATGGGGTGCCCTTTCCCCTCCCGTCGTTGGAATTCAAAGTAAATTACCTCTTCCAACGACGATAAACAGAATAATATAATTAAAATTTTCAAAGTAATCGTATTCATTTTTCTATTCTGCGGAAAATCAAAGCTAGTCAATCATTTGAAGGGTATTCAGCAAGTTTTTTTATTATACTCTGAAATGAATGTGATTTGAGACGTGTTACTGATTGTCAATCTTTTTATATTTATCGTTTCAAGACTCTGAAATTAGGTTCTACTTGTATGGGAAAAAATCTCCTGATTTTGAGTATTTTTTTTACAGTGAAGTAATATGCATTTCTTTCAAAGTTTTCAGTGTAAAGTGATATGCATGAAAGAGAATAAAGCAACTTTGCATTTTGTGGAACGGTCGTTTTGAGGAATTAAACAGTTTTGCATATTACGAAATGTTTTCTTTTTCCTAGGATAGACCATCTTTGCATACTGGGGAATAAAATATTTGAAGAACAAAACATATGTGCATACCAAAATATATATATATATTTTTTTTTCTTTTCTAGTAAAGGATAAGGCCACAGTGCAGTTTAATAAAGTAACCATTTTAAGCTGATTTTAACCTTTTAGTGTAAGTAAAACTCAAGAGACATATCAATTTCATTTCGAGTATTTTGTTGCTTTTCTTGGAAATTTCGTTTCATCATCATCATTATTATTATTATTATTATTATTATTATTATTACTACTACTACTACTACAAGCTATGCTACAACCCTAGTTGGAAAAGCCGGATGCTATAAACCCAAGGGCTCCAACAGGGAAAGACTGCCCAGTGAGGAAAAGAAATAAGGAAATAAATAAACTACAAGAAAAGTCACGAACAATCAAAATAGAATATTCAAAGAACAGCAACAACATTAAATTGTATCTTTCATATATAAAGTGTAAAAACTTCAAAAAAAAATAAGAGGAAGAGAAACAAGGTAGAATAGCATGCGTGAGTGTATCCTCAAGTAAGAGAACTCCAACTAAAAACAGTGGAAGATCATGGTACAGAAACTATAGCTTTACCCTAGAAGAGCTGCTTACCATAGCTAAAGAGTCTTTTTAACTTTTATCAAGAGATAAGTAGCTACTGAACAATTACAATGCAATGACTGAAGAAGAATTGTTACAGAAACATTGTCCTTATGTGATCCTTCATTTAAATCCGCGGGCTCTGATGCATACCTCAATTTCTGGCAGTTAATTTTACTGGAAAATCCAAAGCAATTTTGTTTGGAAATGATCTGCCTCTAGGAAACCGTCCTGCATTATTGTCCTTTTCGGTCAGTATTTTAGTTTTTCATTTCATCATTATTATTGTTATCGTTTTTTAAGCTTTACTAAACAGTCTCATTGTTCTTTTTTTTACGACTTTTCTTTTCAAAATCTGTTTCGGACGAATGTCTTTCTAAATGTTTCTTACGTTATACAAGTGATTTATTTTTCTTCTTTTTTTTTGGACGAATGTATCTAAATGCTGCTGTCGTTAGACAAGTGATTTATTTTATTTTTATTTGTTTCCGACTAGTGTCTATCTATATGTATTAACGTTATACAATTTTTTTTTCTTTCTTTCTTTTTGCAATTTTTTTTCGGAACTGTTTATCTAAATGTAACTTATGTTATACAAAATATTTATTTTCAAAATTTGTTTCGGATGGGTCTTTCTAAATATACTTACGTTCTACAAATTATTTCATGTTTTTCGTACGAGTCTTTATTTAAGTGTTACTAAGTTATACCCTCTTTTTGACGAGTCTTCATCTAAATATACTTACGCTATATATATAAGTGATTTTTTCAGTCAAATTCGGTCTAGAATTTTTTTTTCATTTTTTTCTCGGGACGGTAGCACAAAGCCCTTAAACTGTGGATTGTAAGCGACGCAGAATGAAGAAAAGCTCAGGCGATAAGAATCGCATCTGATTTAATCACATCCACAGATGTCGACAACGAGATAATGAGAGCGATGCTAAAAGGGATCAAGTAGATTGATGGCCAAGAGGAGGGATCAAGCATGTAAAAGTGGCAACAATGAGGCAATTATTGGCAATACCGTTTAGAAATGGGAACTGGAAAATATCTTCGGACAATGGTATTATTGGAGTTTTGGTAATGATTATATGAAGGACTTCAAAGACAATTAGAATTAGAGTATTCATTATCGGCCCTGGGGAAGACAGGAGTACCATTTTTTCAAGGGGTGGGGGAGATGGAGGGAGAAGTGTCTCATTATTAATAGAAATTGTGGAGGTGATTATTATAATTTTCATTCTGATATAATAGACGGATAATTGTGAAAGAGTAAAGCTCTAATGATTTTTAATTTCATGAGAATTATAATGATCGTAATAATGGTAATATTACCAAGAGCGAACGACCATACCCGAAAGACATAAGCTTAAGCTGGCTTATTGCATTTGAGAGATTAAAGCTTGAGACAACTCGTGCCTTTGAAAGACTTGTATTTTAAGACTACGAGATTTAAGATAACTCGACAAAGCTTACGCAACTTGAGACATCCTATCATCTCTAATAGACGTATACTACTGGGGTATACCTTACCATTATCTCAGGAAGAAATACACAGTTCCTAGATAATTCCAGTACCTCAGAAAAAAACTTACTGAGCTTGAGACGACCCATTTTCCGAGAAAATTATAAACAGCTTAAGAAATTTTCTCAGAACGACAATGAATTTGCTAAAACTCAAATGTCCAAACCACATGAAAAGGGAGAGGCGGAGAATGGCCTTAAAAACACCAATGGAGATCTGACGACGCCATGTTAATTTAAGGATTAAATCCCCTGTCCTTCCCCCTCCCCCTCTACCTCCCTTCTGCAAGGATCACAGAGCCAAGCGTTGTGCGTGTGAAAGTTCTACCCCATGAGTAGCGTGTTCCCCCACGTTAATCCACACGC
>NC_090752.1:75159136-75169136 GCF_036898095.1 Palaemon carinicauda
TGTTTGTAAATCATTGAAAATTGATTTGTTTGGTCATCTTTTGCCGTATTGATACATTATTTGTAAATCATTGAAAATTGATTTGTTTGGTCATCTTTTGTCGAATTTATACATTGTTTTCTTATTTTTTTTTTTCATTTGAATGGGGGCATGCAAGAAAATATGCCCTTTGATGGTAATTACACTTTAATTGAGTATTCCTATATTGTTTGAAATACCATTTAATTTTGAGGGGTAAAAGTTTTTTTCTAAAGCATCTCTCCTTACCTATATCGAATTAGGTTACTCGTGATATATTCCATTTCTGTGTTGGGATATAAATTAATTTGTAAATAGTTTATGAAAAGAAAGATGGTGCCGGGTTTGTTTATCTTTTGATAAACGATATCTCTTCCTCTTACGTGCTAAAATATCCTGTTTGTTACGTGGTCCTGAAATATCGTACGAGCGGGTGAGAAATTGTCAGTTACTATTTTCTTATGAGATAGTTTTGAGAAAGTAAAACAACGGTGATGATCAGCATGCACTATGCAGCATAAAGTCTCTCTCTCTCTCTCTCTCTCTCTCTCTCTCTCTCTCTCTCTCTGGTAGAAGTGCGTAAATGAATCCAAAATTTACTTACCGTCATCCACTCCGGGTCGAAGTTCTCCCCCTATAAATAAATGCAGGTGAGGGTACGTAGTGTCCGTACAGTTGGGACATGCCATATTGACTCTTTCGTATAATACCAATATCATTAACGGCAAAGTTCTCTAGGACATGAAATGTTCCTTGCCCCAGTCTCTTCAACACCCAAGTGTGTTTTCTTCAGCTGTAAAACTCGTCCGTTTTGCTTATTCCTTTCAGGCAAGCCCTTCTGATGTTAAACTACTTGGAAATAATAATGGTAATAACCATGACGATCACTCCCAGCTTCCCGTCCCTTGGCTGGGGGAGAGGGAGAGGGAGTAGTTTTCTCCTGGTGAGAGGGGCTGCGTATGTGTGCGTATATCCAAATATTTAGCAGTGTTTTTTTACGGCCGCGTTCACTGTTAATAATAACAAAATGATAATAATAATAATAACAATAATAATAATAATAATAATAATAATAATAATAATGATAATAATAATAATAATGATAATAATAATAATAATAGAAATAATAAAGGGATAGTAATGAAAGTAAAAATGTCAATAATCGTGTTAGTAATTATGCTAATTTATAAACAGCAGCTACATCAATGTAAATGTGAAATCATCATCACATCCTCATTATCATCACAATAATGATGGTGATGCTCACAATAATAATAATAATCATCATCATCATCATCATTGTTGATCATCCTTTATCTTACATCCCCACAGTAATGTTTTTCTTGCTCCAACACGTTGGATTTCCACCCTTGTTTTGATGTCATTTCGTTTCCAGCTGTGATGGGGCTTTGATGCAAAAATACAGGGGAGCGTAAGAGGCTGTCAGCCTGTGGTTCTTTGCTTTCGGGTCGAATCTGACGTCCCTTTTTTTTTTTTTTGTTCTTAATATTTTGAAGGTTTTTTTTTGGGGGGGGGGATTAAAGACGTTTTGATTTGTTTGGTGGCTTCAAAGACACTCGTGTTGTGGTTTATTTATTTTTTTCATTTTTTTTCAGTTTTAGTGTTTAAACATTTTGGATATTTTATGTAAGTTGTTATTTATTTATGTGAATTGTGTTTTTAAGCAGTAGATTTCTGAAGAGAAATTTCATTATTGATGTTTTGATTGTTTCCGCTTTGCATTCGAAGATTTTTTTTTTTTTTTCCTTTTAACATGTTGAAGTCTTTACTTATTTCATCCCATCTCATTTTAAAGATATTCGTTAAGGATTTTTATTTTGAGGAATATTCAAGATTGTTAATTGCAATCTTAAATTAGACGTTAATTTTTTTTTTCATTTTATTATTCTTGGACATTCGCAATATTTCATTAGATTTTGTATATTTAAGTTTTGCGGAAGACCTTTTGATTTGAAGTTTTTCATTTTTTTCCTTTTAGAAAATCGTTTTCTCAATTTAAATAAATATTTTTTTTCAGATTTTATTATAAATTTACGTTATGATTAATGTTTAATACAAACCTATATGATATTTGACTATTCAAAAGTAGTAAATCTTATCAATTTTCATATATTCTCTCTCTCTCTCTCTCTCTCTCTCTCTCTCTCTCTCTCTCTAGGGAAACACGAAAAGTCAAACGTGATGTCATAGAAAATTATTAAAAACACTACAGCTAAAAGTCTCTCTCTCTCTCTCTCTCTCTCTCTCTCTCTCTCTCTCTCATTTGCATGCGTACAATGCTGGAGGCTTCTTAATTAGCGTGTCTCATAAACTGAAGTAATGTGGTATTGTACAACCATTATTTTTGGCCATCTGGCCATTTAGTATTTACGCAAGACTACATCGTGATGTCTATATTTACAATTCGTGACTACAGGCGGTTGAAAGAATGGTCTCCGGACCGACTATTTCCCTGTCAATGCGAGCGACGATCAAATTTTCATTTAAAGAAAACACGAGCACACGAGTGCGCGTAGGAGCGTGCGCGCGTGCTCCTGTATAAATCCATACGCTCTGTGTTTGTCTTCGCCTTTGTAACAGCGTTTCAACTTGATCATTATTTTTTTTAAGAATCAACTCTCTCTCTCTCTCTCTCTCTCTCTCTCTCTCTCATCATCATCATCATCATCATCTCCTCCTCCTCTTATTCTTCTTTTTGAAGTAAATATTTTTACTATTATCATCTTGGTATTTCACTAAACATCAAACCTACGAAATTGAAGTTCGTCACCTTATTAAATATTCAGTGTCACTATTAACTATAGACTCTCTCTCTCTCTCTCTCTCTCTCTCTCTCTCTCTCATGATAGGCGAAAATCTGCAGTTGCCTATCACACCCAGTCCAATCCTCCTGTATTCAGTACGGTTTTGGTATATGTATAATTCTCACCATTTTCACTTTAATCGGATTTTGGTAAGGCTTCCGGAGGCAGATGGCAGAGATTCAAGGGATGTGGAGAGGAAGGGAAGGGGAGGGGGAGGGGATGGGGGAGGGGAGGGAAGTGGGGAGGTGGGGAGGGGAAGGGTTGTGTGACGAGGCTAGTAGGAAGGTGAGGTAGAAGAGGATGACAGAGTTTGAACAGGGATACTGGATTGAGAAGGTTTTTTTTTTATCTACTGGAGTTGCTTTCGCTACAGGAGAGAGAGAGAGAGAGAGAGAGAGAGAGAGAGAGCACAATGATATCCGAAAGCCTTTTGTTACAGAATTGTGTAAGTTCAGAAGACAACAGTTGAGAATTGAGTAGGTTCAAACTTCTCTCTCTCTCTCTCTCTCTCTCTCTCTCTCTTTCTACATACATACATATATATATATATATATATATACAGTCGCAGAAGTATTTCTTATAGAAGCTGAGATTTGGACAGGTTCATCCTTCTCTCTCTCTCTCTCTCTCTCTCTCTCTCTCTAGAAGTATTTCTTATATAAGCTGAGATTTGGATAGGTTCAACTCTCTCTCTCTCTCTCTCTCTCTCTCTCTCTAGAAGTATGCGGTATCGCTTAATCCGCTGTGTCAGCTGTCAAGTTTCTCACTTACGGCATTTCTGCCACAACTCTTATCTGTTACCTTTCTTTGCTGTTATCTTCTATATCTTTTACGAATTCTGTTTTCTGCAATACCTTCTCTCTGTTTTGTTCTTCATTTTATGTATTCTCGTTTCAAGGGTTTTCTGATTTTTATAGCTAGGATTTAGAGGGAATTCGTCATGGACGTAAATCCCTGAAACTGTCTCTGAAGATTACAAAATTTCAAATATCTTGAGGATTGGGAGAAGAAATTTTTTATTAAACGTTTTCTCACTAATATGATATAAAAAAAGTTAACACGTACTTTGGCTCTCTCTCTCTCTCTCTCTCTCTCTCTCTCTCTCTCTGACAGACTGGTTGTGGTTAATTTTTTATTACGCTTATTAGCGACACCATGGCTCTGAAATCACTCGAATCTGGCCAAACATAACGATTTGTTTTAACCTTTCTGTGTAGCGCAGGGAATCAGAATTAGCGCCTAATGGGTAGCGCAACGTCGGCCGGGACAAATCACAGTAAAAGATTAAATACAAAATTGAATCGGGACGATGAAATAACACCCATTCCCCCCTGTTATATAAAAGGGGACCCTCCCTCCCCTTTCCCCCTGCCCTTTCCTCCCTTGTGTAAAAGGGTCATATTAGGGTGCATAGATACCCCTTGAGTGGCGCAAATAAAGCCAAATGGGACAGACGCTCGCTACACAGAAATGGGTGATGGTCCAATGGTTAAGGTTATCGCTTTCATGCATTAAGGTTTGTTTACATCGTAACTCCATTCATTCATACGTACGCGTGTATGGATATACAGAAGGCATCTTTTTTATGTATATTGTACAGTGGCTTTATTTCGTGTGTTTTTGCGGTTCATAAAATGAAAGTGAGGTGGTCTTTCAGCCATCGATTGATGAATTTTGTGTTATTTTCGTGTTCCGGGCCGTCAACAGATTCGATTAACGGGTGCTTTTCATCTGTTTAGCGCATTTATGCTCCGTTCACACTTTTCCAAGAATTGGCTGTTTTGGTTTCAATCTTTTTAAATCGAAATGTGTGAAAAAAATATGATGGATCGGAGATAAATAAAATGTTCGTCTCGGGTTTGTGATGTTTTTCATTTATCATAGATTTTGTGTTTTTTTTTTTATTATTATTTTTTTATTTTACATAGAACAGAAATATTTCTACCTCAAGTAAGTAATCAGTCGACTGAACAGCTATGATAACGCACTTATCATAACTAAACTTTGGTTGTTCAAATGTTCATTAGGTGAATTCTCTTGCTTGGGGGTTGCACTCTAGCACGCTATTCAATCTTATTTCCCTTTTTTTAAAATAGATATATTTTAATGTTGTTACTATTCCTAAAATATTATATTTTACTTGTTTATTACTTCGCTTGTAGTTTATTTATTTCCTTATTTCTTTTCCACACTGGGCTATTTTTCCCTGTAAGAGCCCTTGGGCTTATAGCATCTTGCTTTTTCAACTATGGTTGTAGCTTAGCTATTGACGATGATAATAATAATAATAATAATAATAATAATAATAATAATAATAATATTAATAATAATAATAATAATCTAGATAAAAGATTCTCATTTGAATTTGTCGATACATTGATTGAATAACTGTTTAAGTAGTTTATGGTATTTGAAGTACTGTGACAATAACTATGAATAACAACGCTAAATACACCCTTATTCATTTTGAATTCGTTTCTTCCATTAAAAATACATTATTGAAAATGTACCATTAGAAGCATATCTTTTTTTCTTTCGAAGAAATATATGGGAAAAACATAATGATGATAATAGCAGGATATGGTAAATGTGAAAAAAACAAGTTAGATTTAAAAGACAAGAACGATGGAAGCGCTCAAAAGCGCGCCCACACACACTATCTCTCTCTCTCTCTCTCTCTCTCTCTCTCTCTCTCTCTCGTGCAATATATTGCCTTGAAAAAATGTGTTTATGGTGTGATGATTCACATAAATGGATTTTCAAATATATAAATATATAAATATATATATATATATATATATATATATTGTGAATGTCTGTGTATTTGTGTATGGATGAATACTGTCCACATAGAAAGAAAATGGTGTATTTCTTTATATATTAATTTTTCTTGTATCTATGTATCTATGCCGTCTAGCGTTGACGAAAGTAGGATGTTAAATTTTCTCGAATTAAATATTCGTTAAATGCTAGTCTTCAATCAAGTCGCCGCTAAATTAAAAATACTCCAATGACTCTCAACACACGGGTGTCTATACTCTTTCTGTTTTGTGAATGAATGGTGACTGACAAATGATTGGCTGGTATTCGAAAATACAATTTGCGAGGTCAGAGTTGAAGCTGCAGTTTACTTTCGTGAGAGAGAGAGAGAGAGAGAGAGAGAGAGAGAGAGATCTTGCTATAAGTGCAATCATTAATCCACTTTTAAATATATTTCTTATTACAGAGAGAGAGAGAGAGAGAGAGAGAGAGAGAGAGAGAGCTATAAGTGCAATCATTAATCCACTTTTTAATATATTTCTTATGAGAGAGAGAGAGAGAGAGAGAGAGAGAGAGATATGGCTGCAAGTGAAATCAGTAATCCTCTTTTTATATATTTCTTCTATGCTTTTTATGGTATTTAAGAGAGACAGACCAAAATGGTATAGTTAGATTTAATTTTCTATATCTTGATTTATATTTTAGACCTCATTAATATTATTAGCTGCTTTCATTTTATATCTTCTAATGCATTTAGGTAATGTATTTATGCATTTAATATGTTGTTAGCCCTTATGGTGATATTTAATATTCACTAGGAAAAAGCCCTCATATTGTATGAATTTTCTCCATTTTAATAATCTATGAAAATTAATGTGTTCATGGAACTCTTATCCCAATATTTTAGTACACACTTATTCGTATGTGTATTGTCTTTCTGTTCCTTCACTCATTGTGTTTACTACATTTACTTGGTTCCTTAATCTTATGTTTGATATTCGTTAATATTAATTTACAAGAGAATTTTCTCTGATAATTCACGGAGTCCACCGTGAATGGAAAATGAACGCCATTGTATATTTCATGCAACCATAATTAATGTGGGTCTTTTTTATAATTATATTCATGTAATGACTAATACATTATGTAAAAGGGATTTGTTTTGGGGGGTGGGGAGAAGTGTAGCGGTATGTTAAATGCATTGTTTATACATGCACCATTAATATTAATATAACAGGATGACGGACGTCCGTAAACATATTGTTTACGCTACGATTTTGTTTTGGAAAGAATGAAAGAAAGGGTACGATTTGGTCAGAGTTTTAAGATTCAAAGGCGTGGTTATTATTATTATTATTATTATTATTATTATTATTATTATTATTATTAATGTCTTACAAATTGTGTGTGTGGTTGTGTGTTGTTTTCTATATTTATGTTAGTGTACCCGACCCGTCAAAAATAATGTCTTGAGTATTTAGATAGATATACAAGCAAACGCGGATTCTTCTCGCCAGGATATGACCACTACCTCTCCTCCTACCTGAGGGACGGGGAAAGACCGAATGGTTATTCGTCTGGCAATGCCGTGGAGCGTAATCGGATATGGATATATATATATATATATATATATGTATATATATATATGTATATATATATATATATATACACTGTGTATATATATATATATATATATACACTGTGTGTATATATATGTATGTATATATATGATATTTATATATATAGACATATATATACATATGTATAGATAGATAGATATATGTATATATATATATATATATACATACATACATATGATATTTATATATACATACATATATATATATATATATATATAGCCAATCATTATATAGGGAAAATTGGAAATGCTGGGGATCCCCATTGTTACTCATATGGGCTGAATGGCCCCAAGGTCCCGGTGCCCAGATTTCACAAATCCAGTCCTATCCTCTTGACAATCATAGCTTACCGTTAGATTTTGCATTTACTTAAACAAGTAGATTGCAATGGCTCGCTTCCTCGCCAAAAAAAAAAAAAAAGAATTTGCGCATCCAATTCGATATATTTAAAAAACCTGATTGAAGCCGACAGATCACATGCCAAGGCTAGTGGATTTTCTCTCTCTCTCTCTCTCTCTCTCTCTCTCTCTCTCTCTAACATATGTATTTAACGCGTACATACGTATATAAGCCGATTATCATCCTACTATCTACTACAGACTTTCGAATTCATGTCCAATATATATATATATATATATATATACATGTGTGTGTGTATATAGTGTGTGTGTGTGCGTGTGCGTCGCACGCACGCGCACGCTTGGTGACTGGGTAAGTGAAAGGTTAATCCGTATTAAACATTCCATCAATGTGCTTACCTAGTGTACGGGGGTCTGAGTTGGTTGGGGGTGAGGGGCTGTGAAGTACCCTCACATCGCATGGGCGTTTATGTAATCCTGGAAGAGTGACTGGAAGTGAAGTAGGTTCATAGAGGTTCCATCTCTCTCTCTCTCTCTCTCTCTCTCTCTCTCTCTCTCTCTCTCATCTTTTATTGTCAAAATTGGTTTGTTTTGATCTTTGGAGGAAAAATAATGCTCTATGTTATGTTCATTTTTTTTCGTTGTTTTGGTTTCTTCTTATTGAACTAATTACTAGACCTGCAAAGGGTAAGATAAAGTTCTTTTTTATTTTTTTTTTAGGAAGTTGAATGATCTAAGATTTATAAAACTATATCTCTTACTTTAATTTCTTATTTATGTACCCACTTTGACTTCATAGATTAGAATTTTCTATTATCAGTGTTTCACAGTATTATGAAGATTTTTTTCATGCATCTGGTTTATCCGAGCTGATCCTAGCAAGTGAAGCATTATCTCTGCTTCATTTTATTCATCAGATATAAATTAATGGCAGTGATTTACTAGCTCTCTTCTTCTTTCCCATCGTTATCCTTACAAAAAGGGGTCGGTTGCCTGATACTATGGCATCAGGAATGGTTGGCAAAGGGTTTTGACGATCACATACCATTGCAGTCATCAACCAGTGTTTTTGGCGGTGGGCCTAGCCTCTGACCTATCCGTCCAACTGCAAGGCAACAGTTCACACTTATTGGCGGTGGGCCTAGCCTCTGACTTATTCTTCCAGCTGCAAGGCAACAGTTCACACTTATTGGCGGTGGGCCTAGCCTCTGACTTATTCTTCCAGCTGCAAGGCAACAGTTCACACTTATTGGCGGTGGGCGTAGCCTCTGACTTATCCTTCCAATTGCAAGGCAACAGTTCACACTTATTGGCGGTGGGCCTAGCCTTTGACTTATCCTTTCAACTGCAAGGCAACAGTTCACAGTTCACACTTATTGGTGGTGGGCCTAGCCTTTGACTTATCCTTTCAACTGCAAGGCAACAGTTCACTCTTACTGGCGGTGGGCCTAGCCTTTGACTTATCCTTTCAACTGCAAGGCAACAGTTCACAGTTCACACTTATTGGTGGTGGGCCTAGCCTTTGACTTATCCTTTCAACTGCAAGGCAACAGTTCACTCTTATTGGCGGTGGGCCTAGCCTTTGACTTATCCTTTCAACTGCAAGGCAACAGTTCACACTTATTGGCGGTGGGCCTAGCCTTTGACTTATCCTTTCAACTGCAAGGCAACAGTTCACACTTATTGGCGGTGGGCCTAGCCTTTGACTTATCCTTTCAACTGCAAGGCAACAGTTCACACTTATTGGCGGTGGGCCTAGCCTTTGACTTATCCTTCTAACTGCAAGGCAACAGTTCACACTTATTGGCGGTGGGCCTAGCCTTTGACCTATCCGGCCAAGTGCAAGACAATAGTTTACACTTATTGGCAGTGGGCCTAGCAGCCCTAGCTCTTGCTAAAAAAGTAAGACTACAAGGCAGCAGCTGTCCTTCTAGTCGCTTTCTACGACACGCCGGACGTACGGAGGTTGTATTCTTACACGCCTACCACAGTGCAATCCGTGTTCTACGAGCTCTGAATATATACATACCAATCCCTACTGGTTTCAACTATGATATTCATGTAAATCATTTTTATTACTAGACCAATTGCAAAACGAATTTCCTGATCTTATTACTTATTAATGAATCCTTGATATTATTCGCTGTCGAATTTAGGAGTTAATGTTTGCGAACATACAATCTGATCCATTATATGACATTTTTATGATATATTTTATGGCATTTTGTATTTTTCATGTAAAATGAGTCTTATCAAACTTTCAGTAATCTATCGTGACAAATATCTCTCTCTCTCTCTCTCTCTCTCTCTCTCTCTCTCTCTCTCTCATATATATAAATATATACTGTATATATACATATGTATATATAAATATTTATGTGTATATATATATACATAT
>NC_090752.1:75171636-75191636 GCF_036898095.1 Palaemon carinicauda
TCTATCTATCTACCTACCTATCTGGATATGTATATATATGTGTGTATGGCGTGTGCCCTTTGAACATAAATTAATTGATTTGTCTATCCAATAAAGGTGAATCTCTCTCTCTCTCTCTCTCTCTCTCTCTCTCTCTCTCTTTGTGGTCGATAGGTAAATGATACTCATTCTGCTGACGTAAACATAAATTAAGTTAAAAAGATTCTTTGCTCCCTAAGGTCTAATTCCATTATTTTTTAACCGTATCTTTTATACTTATTGTAGACTTCTTAGGAAAAATGGCCCTGATAAGCCTCTGTGGAAAGTTGGCGACATTTTATGAAGATTGTGATCTCTCTCTCTCTCTCTCTCTCTCTCTCTCTCTCTCTCTCTCTCTTGTAGTAGATTATGGTGCATTGGTCTTTCTTCAAATTAAACTCTCTCTCTCTCTCTCTCTCTCTCTCTCTCTCTCTCTCTCTCTCTCTCAGAACCAAAGCTGCATTCTCTTTCATTGCATGAAAGAGAATGAAAAGGATGCCCCTCTGTGTAGTAGAAGCAATTCTAGCAAGTTGGGATGCTCCTGCAACGCGTCTCCTCCTTCCATTACTTCTATGCCCACTTTCCTCCAACCCTCCCCCCCCCCTTTCCCTCTTTTCCCTTGCCCTATTAACACGTGCCCCCTCCAGGGCTCATTCGAAATGCAATATGTTGCACTACCAACTGTCACTTCGTGTCCTGTAGGAGCAAAACCTGCATCTAATTTTTTGTTTTCCCTCATTTATACCCTCTCAAAAAACGCCCTGAGGGACTGGGCCTATTGTTACTCCAAGCTGCCTCCTCCTCCCCCCTTCCCCTTCCTAGATGTGTTCTCCCACCCCTCTGGGGTAATGTACTCTGGTCCCCTTTTTATAACGTTGTTTTATTTTTTATGTAAGAATGGGATTCTGTTGGATGTACTTTTTATTCCTTGACGACTTCTTGTCGAAGGGCTTATGGTTTACGCTATCGTTTCTTTAATCCCCAGATTGATTTAATCTCTCTCTCTCTCTCTCTCTCTCCTCTCTCTCTCTCTCCCATTTATTCTAGGGGATGATAGAGCATAGGACTGTTACCGAAGTATAGTACTTCTCTCCCTGTATCACGCTCTAGTTGGTGATAGAGCATGGAACTTATATAGACTTAACACGCTCTCTCTCTCTCTCTCTCTCTCTCTCTCTCTCTCTCTCTCTCTCTCTCTCTGGCCATATATAAGTATTTTGCTAACTTCTCTCCAAAGAGGTCCCCTCCTCACGGTGACTGTCCAAATCTCTTTTCCCTTTTCTCTTCATATCTTTTTAAATCTCTCTTCTCATTATTTCCCGTTGTTATAAGATATGGTATCAAATCTGTCCTTCATGTTTATCTTGATCCGACTGCCAGACATGTTTGTTTATTCCAAAATAACGTAAGAAACATTTTTATTAAGTGTTGGATTTTCCTGTTCGCATTGTCATAAAGGATATAAGATGTTATCATTTATCTTCATATTTTTGTCTTCTAATTTTATTTATTATATCTTTCATGTCCATATAATAGGTAAAAATAACTATGTTTATCTCCTGCTGATGTACAGACACGTTCGATTTTAATCAAAAGCAAAGGAAAAAGGATATATCTTTTGTGGTAGTGTTGTACTTTCTAGCTATCCATCGGAACCATGTAGAAGACAAATGATGTTGTCATTCACGGCTCGTGTACAACCCCTGGTTTCCTCGCGAGTATTTCAAACTTTTTCTGGCCACTTTTTGCATGTTTTCTTTCCTATTCTCATTTGCCCTTATCCATTCATCTTAGCAGTTTGTTTTTGTTCTTACCTTCACCGGGTTTTTTATTAAAAGGGGTATATTTTCCTTCCTTATATGAGAATTTATGTCTTAGGCTTTTATTCCGTTAACTAGAAGGGTAGTTTTTCCGTTTTCTTCAACACTAATTTGTTTTTTTTTGTTTTTAGAATGTCGATGCCGAATGGTTATTTTGTTTATTTCTCTATACGGCAATTAACATTTTACTTTATAAGATATTCGTTACCCTATTTAATTTGATCTTTAATCATTAAACCCCCATTTAAATCTAACGATTCCAATTTCTTTTTATCATTTCATAAAGTTCTTGGCAAGTATCGCTGATAAGTGAAATGTTACGTGTTAGTACCTTAGAGTCAATTAGGTATTTTTCAGATATTTCTGTTGTTCATTTGCAAATACTGTTTTACATCATTTAATTGCTTTTCGTTCTCATCAATGATTTTTGGTTTATGGCTTTTTTCTATTGTTCAATTATCTAATATTTTTTATGCAACTCACGCTCAGTATTAGGTATTTCAAAACGACTGATATAATAACCATATAATAATAATGATGATGATAATCTCTCCTGTATAATAGTGAGCATGTTTCTGGCTTCATATTATATATATATATATATATGTATATATATATATATATATATACGGTCACGCTTAGCTCTCTCCTGCCCATTGGTAAAGGAGTATCTATAACTTGTGAGAGGGTGTATGCGTGGATCTTTTAAAATATTTAGCCGTCATTTTTTACTGGTCTCGTACACTAGTGTTAATGATACTGATACTGCAAATTATAATAATAATAATAATAATAATAATAATAATAATAATAATAATAATAATAATAATAATAATAATAATAATTTGAAGTTGTTGTTTCGTTCCCAATGTGACGAAGAAATTTATTATCATCATCATCATCATCATTACATTTTAGAATAAACTATCTGAAATGAAAATAAAAATTAAGAAAAAAAAACGAAAAGAGACCCTTGAGAAAATCACGAAAATTCATCAAAAAATATGGAGTAGATAAGCAACTGGGACTCAATGCTGAGTAATTTCATCAAATTCCACATGGGAAATATAATATTCTAAATAAAGATCTCATGAGACATTTGGGATCAATTCTGTAATTAAAATCATCCAGTAATTGGAATCGTCTCATCCACCTTTAATGATTACACAGTAACTGACCGCTAATTACAATGTAATTTGTATCTATTTGTTCTGAGGATTTATAATTTAGGATCAGTTCTGGTTTAATTACTTTTTGAAATATGCACAGGAGAAGTATTACATTACAAGAATATTGTGTATATGTTAATTATGATTTCAATGTGTTGTACACGGACATGGTGAAGGAAATGGCAAATTCTATATATGTATTTATCTATCTGTATATATATTTATATACACACACACACATATATATATATATATATATGTATATATATATTATATATATGTATATATATATGTATATATATTTATATGTATATATATGTATATACATATATATATATATATATATATGTATGTATGTATGTATGTATATATATATATATATATATATACTTCTTAGTATTTGGATTCTCTCAACCTCGGGATCAGAGACCCGATGGGGAATCCAGATATTAAGGGGTGTCTGTGTGTTTGTATCTATATATATATATATATATGTGTGTGTGTGTGTGTGTTTGTGTGTGTGTTTGTACACAACTTTTTCCTATCATCTGGAAGATTTTAGATATAACTGTAATTTCACCCAGTTTGGATATCTCTCTCTCTCTCTCTCTCTCTCTCTCTCTCTCTCTCTCTTCTCAGCTGCTTTCTTTTCTCCCATCTTCTCGCGAGTCAGCTGGTGAATTAATGATACCCAACTTGTGAAGAGAGAACCAGATCCTGGAGATAATGTGTTTTCTTTCTTAAAAGTAAATCTTAGTCTTGACAAATCTCCGTTTGTCTGTGATTTTTAATTGGATTTTGGCCATTGCTTTCACGCAATTAAATCCATGTTGCCGGCACAGCAGGATTTCGCCAGAAGGCAGCCTTCTGTTTTGTGGATTTTCGTTGCTTGGTGTGTATGTGTGAGTGTGTTTTCGTCTAATGGTAAACGAAGCTTTGAAATGTCATTAGGTGCACGTGTGTTTGTTTGTGTGTAGAGACTTTGGATATAAGGTAGCTAACTTTCACGCTTCCCTGGAAAAAAAAAAAATCTTCCTTAAAGAACAAGTCTTAAGATATTTTCTAATATAGTGTTAGATTCACTTTAGATGCGTGAATGTTTGTGTGAATTGGTTTATTTTTTATATAAAATTGGGAATTTCAACATGTTTGTCTTTAGTGTTCTTTGGAAGTGACTGAAATGTTTTTATGTTTCTGTGATAGTCATTCGCTTGTACAGTCCTTTTGATCTCCGTAAAAAAAAAGACCTTTTGTATTTATCATTTGGATCTTGTCTTTCCTGGCATTTTCTAGTTATTGTATAATCTTAGTATTTTATAAAAGGATTTATCATCTCTCTCTCTCTCTCTCTCTCTCTCTCTCTCTCTCTCTCTCTCTCTCTCATAATCTGTAAGCTATGTATGAGATTTTATTGGTGAAATCCTTTTCTCTGAAAAGTTTCGTATATTATATGATTCTCAAAAAATATCAATGTTTGGCATGCTTGTATTCATTATTTTTCAATAAAGTAACTGATTTGATAGCAGTTGTAATATTAGAAGTAGTAATTTTGTTGTTGTTGTTGTTGTTGTTGTTATATTACCTGGCATAAAAAAGAAAATAATATTCGAATTATTAATATTGTTAGCAAAATAGAGACAAGTGAAATCTAGCCTCGTCCCTTTGCGTCAATAAACGTAGAAGATAACAATATTGTTTTTGTTGATGTTATAGTATCTGGCATAAGAAAGGAAATTATATTCGACGTAGAATTATATGAAGTTTTTTTTTTTTTTTTCAATATCTGGCATAAAAAGCCATTGCTTCTGTTTGTCGTATCTCCTTTGAGGCCAAACCCCTTTTATTCCTACCATTTTCACTCACATATTTTCATAGGGATTAGGCCGAAAAACGACGTCAGGATGTGGCATTTTCTCTAAAGATGAAAGGAATATCTTGACAAGTTGCCTATTAGAATTAAACGGAGAAGCCTAAAAAGCATTGCTTCGTGAGATTAGCCCAGTTTCATCTATAGGTGCTGTCACAAACAAGGTATATATATATATATATATGTATATATATGTATATACTGTGTATATATATATATATATATATATTTATATCATATATATGTATGTATATATATATATATCATATATATGTATATTCATATATATATATATATATATATACACACATAAAGAGAGAGAGAGAGAGAGAAAGAGAGAGAGAGAGAGAGAGAGAGAGAGAGAGAGAGTAGGGAAAGCCAAATTCACATAACTTTTTCCCCATTCCCTCTACCTGCGTCTTAAACAACAAAGGAAACCAGCCGACCTAAACCCCTCTCCCTGACTCTCTCTCTCCCTCCCCTCCCTCTCCCTTTCTTTCTCCCTTCCCCCTCCCTCTTTTCAACTCGCCATTTCTCTCGTGAAGTGCCTCTACATCTTTCGCTACGTTTTTTATATTACCCCTCTCCATGTTTTACCCTATTCTATTTGGCTACCTGTTGAGTGTAAACACAAAAAATGGGGGAAAAAAGTAAATAATAGGACGTTCCTCAACACCTTGAAATTTTTTTTTCTTTCTCTTTTTGAGATTTTTTTCTTATTGTGTTGGTATTTACAGGAAGGGGGAGATTGTGGCGAGTTAGACGGTTATTTTTTATATTGTTATTAAGAATGAGCTCCGGAAATGGTATTTAAGAAAGGAAATTATATTTTTCTAATTTTACTACATATCATTTCTTTCATAAGATATCCCTGGGCTGAACGTGTTATAATATTTTCATATTTTATTTAGTTTCATAAATGATTCTCTTGGATTTATCTCAGAACTAGTGTCTGCGACCCGTCAAAAATGACGGCAATATATTTAAATAGATATACACACACAGATTCAACCCTTCCCACCCACTCCCCCTTTCCTAACCACAACATGGCAATTTGTAGGAGATTATGGCTTCTGAGTGTACCCCCTTCTCACCAGGGTATGACTACTCCCTTTTTCCCCTACCCGAGAGATGGGCAGAGACCGAGTTGTCATACGTTCGGCAGTGCCAGTCAGCGTGACGAGAGAGAAAAATATTATATATATATATATATATATATATGTATATATATACATATATATATGTATATATTTATATATACATATATATACTGTATATATATATATATATATATAGAGAGAGAGAGAGAGAGAGAGAGAGAGAGAGAGAGAGAGATTGCCTTGTTCTATGTTATATAAAGGAGATGGAGAAGTGTCATTCGATCCCTGGACTATTGCTCTCACAAGTTCACCTCAATTAAGTTACCATCATCTGCCTGTGTTCAGAAAAAGGACGTGGGTCTAGCAACCTCACCTTACTGAGAAATAAGAACTAGAAATCTGAATGATTCCAGTGCCATCCTCATAGGATTTTTTTCCAGAACGTTCAGAAGGGGATTATAAGAGAGTGTGGCTCATAAGGGACGTTGAGGGCTTAAACTGATGTGGTTTTTTTGGACGTTTAGGCCTCTTGGCTCTACACACCTTTTCATTGCCACTGTCCGAGGTGCCAGTGGTCACTTTCTTTGGGGGGGGGGAGGGATTTCTCATTCTTTCTCCCCCTTTGATTTTTATTGCGAGAAAGAAGAGGCGATTTGGACCGTTTCGGGCTTCATAATTTGAGTTTATGGTCTTTTATTATTGTTACATTGGGGTGTTTCGTTTTATATTGTTGTTATTGTACTTAAGTCTGGTATTATTATTATCTTTGTTATTATTATTATAATAATTTTTATTATTATTATGATTACTATTATTATTATTATTATTATTATTATTATTATTATTATTGCTGTTGTTATCGTTGTTGTTGTTGTTGTTGTTTTACGTTATAAAGGATTATTATTTGCAAATCAGTAAGGTTAGAGTTTTACATAATCGGTACCTTTAGTTGCATCCAATAGCTTTGTAACTGTATTTAGTGTAATCCCTTTCATTTAGTCCATTACTTTTGTAGATTATATGAAAACATGATCCGATCTGAATCGGACAATCTATGATCAGCCGAGTTCTTCACTACTAACCGGGCTATTCTTATTTAAACAAACTATCCTCTATTATCATTCGGTCTATCCTTCTTCAAAGAGACTGCCCTCTCGACCCGGCTATCCATTATTAAAACGAACATCATCTATCATCCCCCAGAGCATTTATTATTAAATGGACAGTCCATTATCAACTGGACTATCCTGTGTCAGCCAAACTACTAGCTCTCGTTGATAACTAGAGTATCTGATAAAATTTTGTTAATCCGTTATCATCGGTAGGAAATTATTAGATTTTTTTTTTTCATTTACCAACGAAGTGATTCGCGAATATTTTTTTAAGGGAATCTTTTATATCTTCGTTAGTTTGACATTTCATGTTAGTTGATACCATTCAAACAGACATACAAACACACACACAAACACACACACACACACACATATATATATATATATATATATATGTGTGTGTGTGTGTGTGTGTGTGTATGTATACACTTTTATGACAATCACATCATCCATTTGTTTAACATGGACGCTAGCCTGAAGGAAAAAGATCTCTCTCTCTCTCTCTCTCTCTCTCTCTCTCTCTCTCTCTCGTGTTAGAGGACGCGAGACAGAGAAAACACAATGCTGGCTTGATTTATGCAAACCATTTCCTGAAGCGAACAATGCTACTCATAGAAGAAGGTTTTGTATAAAGCTGATACAGAACTAGGCAATATTTTTCCTGTCTTCGCAACTGATTACACTTTCTTGTTCACTGGTTTGCATATATATATATATATATATGTGTGTGTGTGTGTGTGTGTGTGTGTATATGTATATATATATATATATATATACACACACACACACACATATATATATATATATATATACTGTATATATATATTTGTATATATAGTATGTATATATGTGAATACACGTGTGCGTGGGTGTGCATGTATATTATTATTTATGTATTCGTGTGTTAGGATATATAAGTGGATATACATGCACATATATATATATATATATATATATATATAAATATCTGTGTGTGTATGTATGTCTGATTGAAGATACCTTAACGTGGTGAAAGGGTTTTGGGCGTCGTCATGATTAGCAAAGCTGTATTAGTCACCCATACTAGGTTAGTTTGCTCGAAGCGATAAGACTAAGTCTCCCAACGTCACCAGGCTACAGTGGCCCAGTGAATAGGTAAATGGAGTTGACATGAATAGAAAATATATACGTGCTCCAATAATTCATTTAAAATATTTAGAAACTTTCGTAAGACTCAAGTAATATCATTCGAAAATGCTTATTTTCCATTATCATATCATTTCACCAAATGTAAAAGTAAGAAGCTTATTAGCTTTGATTTACTTATAACGTCTAACTGAGCACAAAATAGTATATAAGTCTCTTGATGCGACTGAAAATGTCATAAACAAATCGAGTTTCTGTAATCACCTTCGCTTCTTTTGCTTGGGAGATGTACACTGATTAGGTTAGACTCGTTGTAACAGAATTCTTTGTACCTCATGAAACAATATACACAATACTCATTAGATAGACTTTAAACGCTAGCTTGAACGAGTACGGACCACTGGCTAGTAGAGTGTAACGTGTTCGCCTAGCATTCGCAGGACAGCATATAGATCCCAGACGGGGACCGTGGGTTTAAGCTTCTTACTAGGGAGGCCACTGCCATCATTGGACACCACAGTGGGTGTTGGGCTTGCCCGGCTGACGTTCTGGTGAGCATTTATTCTGATGAAACTGTAATTGAAGGCAGACACCTTTACCTTGTAAACTACTTCCACGAAATGATGTGACGTCATTGTATTACGACATTATTTTGTGAAACGATACAGAATGTTTGCAAAGTGAAATTAACCGCTGTGTGGAAGTGACTAGAGTCGTCAAGTTTACCCTGAATATGAAATTTAATTCGTGAAATGTACTGAAGATATAGTTATAGTTATTTTATTTCTTGAAGCTATGTGAAAAGTTCAGAATAAGACCTTCACAAACTACACTATAAGTTTTTTTTTTCTTTTTTTTGCCAAAAATATGAGTTATTATCTATCTATCTATCTATCTATATATATATATATATATATATATACTATACTATATATATATATATATATATATATTGATTAGGAATGGAGGCTTACACGTGACGAAATATGATTTATAGCCACGAAATCAAAATAGAAACACTTGATTGAAGTTAGTACTTTCGTCTTATTAGTGACATCGGTGGACTAAATTTGGAGTCAGTTGATGTATCTAATAAGACGAAAGTGCTAACCCCAATAAGGTTCTTTCACTAAAATTTTTATGTCTAACATGTTTACACACATGCATTATTATATATATATATATATATATATATGTGTGTGTGTGTGTGTATATATATATATATATATATATATTCTTTTCATTAATAATGGGTGTGTCCTAAGGAACTGTCACATCCAAATTCTAACCATTGACTTTCCATACCATTAGCACTCGTGGCAAGCCAAAACTAAAACACTTCCTATATGCTATGGTTCTCCCAATTCAGTACCCCGTTTATGCCATCTATCTATTCTTCTCTTTTCTTCTCGTGTCCTAAAGTTATACATTCATTTCACTTATATGTATGTATATGCACAAAGATAAATAAATGTATATAAATAAAATGTCTGTGTGGAAATATTTATATGTCTCTGTGGAAATATGTGTGTCTGTTTGTATTTGTGTAAGTATATGTGAAACATGTCTATACAAATAACGATGAGTATGTATACGTAGCTTATTGCTTTGCGTGTATACTGAAGAACATGTAAAACACAATTGAAACGACCATTCATGCGTTAAGAACAATGTATCTCATATGCATTTGCGTGCGCTTGTCATATCATCCAGTATTTTTCACCGGGTAAAAAGAATGGGCGGGCAATTGCAATCGCGTTTGTTTATGACAGCTCAGTCGCATTACAACAAGCATAATATCCGCAAATTATATCTTTTGCAAGCAAAGTACGGGCGGAGTCCTATTCCCGTTTTCTATGACATTTCTATTTTCTTTCAAGTTTTTCTAATTGGGCTCGTGATTATTTTATACCACAGCATTTATTGCTTATGATGTTTGTTCGAAAAAGAAGTATTGTTAGTAATATGGGGTCCGAAATGCCTTATATATATATATATATATATATATATATGGGGGCAATATGTTTTTATGTGTTAGTATGTACGTCGTTTCTAGCAGTAGTTTAGAGAGAGAGAGAGAGAGAGAGAGAGAGAGAGAGAGAGAGAGAGAGAATTCGAACATGCACCTCAAGACCGGAGGCAAAGCAAAGAATCGTCTATTCTCATAAAAGAAACGAACCTGGCTGGCGGGAAAGTTACGGGAAAACTTTGCTAGTGGTTTTGTATTACACGTAAGCATATACATGCAAAGGATGATGTTTATCTTTTGTTTTCCTTACTGCCATAAAGTCTCTCTCTCTCTCTCTCTCTCTCTCTCTCTCTCTCTCTCTCTCTCATGATGATAGAAAAGACGTAGGTAATAAGGCACACGAATTAAGAGGGAAATAAAGAATCGCAGAAACTTTGCATACTCTTAAGTATGCATATCCTCTTGACCGAAAGTTTGCGAGCATGCGCGCTCATCAGAGATTCTAACTAGGGCGCGCGTCCATTTTTTTTATCAATTTTGGTACACATCTTAGCAAGCATTGCATATGTATGTTGTTAATCTCTTTTTCGGAATTATTTTATGGCTGTTGTTGAATATGACAGATTACAAATGATCACCTATTATTTGCATATTTATGTATATCCCTTATAAAATCAAAACCAAGTCTCTCTCCTCTCTCTCTCTCTCTCTCTCTCTCTCTCTCCCTCTCTCTCTCTCTCTCTCTCTCCTCTCTCTCTCTCTCTCTCTCTATATATATATATATATATATACATATATATATATATATATATATACATACAATCTTTCCGGTCATGCTCAGCAGTCTCTCCCGACCCTCAGGTAGAGGGAGAGTGAGTAGTCAGTCATACCATGGTGAGAGGGGGTTACCCTGAGAGGTACACTTGGGAACCACAATCTCCCACAAATTGCCGAAAATGCCGTGTTGTAGTTAGGAAAGGGTTAGGGGGAGAGAAGGATTGAATATGTGTGTGCATATCAATCTAAATATTTAGATGTCATTGTTGATGGGTCGCGTACACTAGTATATTTGAGTATGTATCTGAGTCCTTGTCTGACTATTTTTTTTTTCCTGATTTTGTCTCTATCATCATTATTAAGAATATTTTTGCCAATTCTTGAAAGTTTTATTTCCTGTTTTCTAGTTTCTTCTTTTGCCTCTCTTCCATTCGTCATTTCTGTTACATCCCCTAACCAATTTCTGTTAAATTCTTTTCGCTTCTCCCTCCCTACACTGTGTAATGCTCATATCCTTCTCCATCCCCACACTGTATTCTGTTCTTATCCTTCCCCCTTCCCTCACTCTGAAATGTTCCTATCCTTCTTTGCTTGTTCCTTTTCATATTATTTCTTTTCCCCTTATTCCCCGATCATGTCCCTTCCCTACTCGTTCGTCATCCTTTTTTCGTGCCCCTTCCCTCCCCTCTTTCTCTTTTCACTACCATCCCACCTTTCTCTCACACTATACCATGTTCCTACCCTTCCCCCTCCCATCTTCTTATAACCTAGCTATACCTTTCCCCTTCCCATCAGCGTCTCCACCCCTCACCCCTCAAGGGAGTCGAGGCCAACTCGGGCCAACTTTTTGCTTCTTGAAAACTTGGGGAACGTAATTCTACGAAGAGAAACAAAAATTGTGTTTATACCTTCGTTGATAAAGTACTTTTTGAATTAGTCTTGTTAGCACGGTGCTCGAGAGAGAGAGAGAGAGAGAGAGAGAGAGAGAGAGAGAGAGAGAGAGAGAGAGAATGTTCCTGTAGTTATTTGAGTAACTGAATGGCACTTCTTAAACTATGATTAACATTTTGAATTATCATTAAATTGGAAGAGGGATGTGATATTTTTTTAATCCCTATCCAAAATGCACAACAGGTGTTGATGGTGTATATGCAAAAATGGAAGAATTATAGTAGCACTGATTATATTATTCGGTCGAGACATTGATAAACTAAAAATGGTATATTTATTACAAATCCACTCTAATTAGAACTGTCTGTAAAAGCTAAGTTTAATTTACAGTTATAGAATGTCTTGCCTTGAATTATGTGGGGGATTTCAAAGAAAATTGAACTATCCATAATTTTCATTGTTCCTGTAACTGGAGATGAAAGAGAGAATTATTGTCCATTGACCCCCAACGTTTCGTCTCCACTGGCACGCTGTAGATGGTACTAAAATTCCACAGCTGCATTTTTTTTAATGTTACTTCTTATTTAGACATCCAACGTTTCGAACTGTAATGTGCTCTAATTTTTACTCAATATCAAGTCTATTAGGCAAGCCTCGTACAAGTGCGAAAAGTAGCCGGGTGGTCCCTTTAGATTATTACTTAATAATATAAAGAAACACGGGGTGGGGGAGGGGAATTGAAATGTTTGTGTAGGACTGTGACCTAACCCCGAAGGAAACAATGGAAGGGCAGCAATTACTGAAGGTACCAGGAAAACAATAGATTGAGGGTGGGCCGTGGCAGGGGAATGGGGTAGGGGTATGAATCGTCAGCGATTTTTAGTCTGAGTGTCACTTGGACGCTGATCGGATTTTCGATGGCTCTCGTCGCGCGGTAATGCATTTCGGCGCTAATCAAAGGCTTTCGCCATTCTGAATGGTAAGCCCCGGCCCGCCACCATTTTTATCCGACGGAGGGTGTTGTTTTGTGTTTCCCGTTGCTGCTGGAATTTTCTCTCTTGGTCACCAACGGTGTTAGATAGGGATAGTATTTTCGTATGATATTTTCAGCACCTGGCAAACAGTTCATGGCCATAGTTTTAAGATATTATTAGGTATTATTAGCTAAAGATATTTTGGATTTTTCCAAATTTTTTGAGATGGTGGGATTTTATAATAGGATTGGGACATAGTCTCCTGACATGTATTATTATAGTTTAGGAAATCAAATAAATTGGTTCATGCAAGAGTAGAAAGGCATGAATGGATTTCTTAGGTAATATTAGGCTTGATTTAAAAAAGGGATCAAGAATTTTGGCAGGTAAAATTTGCCTTGATCTCAGAAAGGCATCAATGATTTTGGCAGGTAAAATTAGCCTTGATTTCATAAAGTTATCAATGATTTTGGCAGGTAAAATTAGCTTTAATTTGGGGAATGTATCAGATTTTGGCAGGTAAATTTAGCCTTGATTTCAGAAAGGTATCAAGGATTTTGGCAGGTAAAATTAGCCCTGATTCCAGAAAGGCATCAGTGATTTTGGCTGGTAAAATTAGCCTTGATTACAGAAAGGTATCAATGATTTTGGCAGATAAAATTAGCGATTTCAGAAAGGTACCATGATTTTGGTTGATAAAAATAGCTTTGATTTCAGAAAGTTATCAATGATCGGGGAGGTAAAATTATCCTTAATTTCAGTAAGGTATCAGTGATTTTGGCAGGTAAAATGTGCCTTGAGTTGGAGAAGGTATTAAGGAATTTGGCAGGTAAAATTAGCCTTGATTTCAGAAAGGTATCAATGATTTTGGCAGGTAAATTAGCCTTGATTTCAGAAAGGCATCAATAATTTGGCAGGTAAAATTTGCCTTGATTTCAGAAGGGCATCAATGATTTTGCCAGGTAAAATTAGCTTTTATTTCATAAAGTTATCAATGATTTTGGCTGGTAAAATTGGCCTTTGTTTCAGAAAGGTATCAATGATTTTGGTAGGTAAAATTAGCCTTAATTTCAGGAAGGTATCAATGACTTTGGCAGTTAAAATTAGCCTCGATTTAGAGAAGGTATCAATGATTTTGGCAGGTAAAATTAGCTTTTATTTCAGAAAGGTATCAGTGATATTGGCAGGTAAAATTAGCCTTGATTTCAGAAAAGTATCGGTAATCTTTCCAGGTAAAATTTGCCTTGATATCAGATAGGAATCAATGACTTTGGCTGGTAAAATTAGCCTTTATTTCAGAGAGGTATCAATGATTTTGGTAGGTAAAATTAGCCTTAATTTCAGGAAGGTATCAATGACTTTGGCAGTTAAAATTAGCCTCGATTTAGAGAAGGTATCAATGATTTTGGCAGGTAAAATTAGCTTTTATTTCAGAAAGGTATCAGTGATATTGGCAGGTAAAATTAGCCTTGATTTCAGAAAAGTATCGGTAATCTTTCCAGGTAAAATTTGCCTTGATATCAGATAGGAATCAATGACTTTGGCTGGTAAAATTAGCCTTTATTTCAGAGAGGTATCAATGATTTTGGCAGGTAAAATTTGCCTTGATTTCAGATAGGCATCAATGATTTTTGGTAGGTTAAATTAGCCTTTATTTCAGAAAGGTATCAATGATTTTGGCAGGTAAAACAAGCCTTAATTCCAGGAAGGTATCAACGACTTTGTCATGTAAAATTAGCCTCGATTTAGAGAAGGTATCAATGATTTTGGCAGGTAAAATTAGCTTTGATTTCAGAAAGATACGAATGAATGTGGCAGGTAAAATTGCCCTTTCCTTTTATTCTTACAAAAGCATTAACGTATCAATGAAATAAAAAGAAACAGCCTTAATACATTGTCCTGAATATTTCAGAAGACCTTTGAACTGAAACTTTTTTTTCAAATGGAATTCTCATTAGTTGGAAATATTATTGATTCTAACCTGTCACAGATTATTCTAACATGAGATTGATAATGAAAAATTAGAAACGAAATATGTAGTATTGCTTTGCGTAGATATTCATTTCTTTATATGTATATACACAGACATACACACACACACATATATATGATATATATATATATATATATATATATATATATGTGTGTGTGTGTGTGTGTGTATATATGTATATGTGTGTATATATATATATATATATATATATATATGTGTGTGTGTGTGTGTGTGTGTGTGTGTGTAAGTGCATATGCATATTGGATCCTTCTATCTGGTTATGGTTCATTTTCCCTTTGCCTACACACACAGACCGAATAGTCAGGCCTATTTTTTACATATTCTCCTTTTTTCCTCGTACACCTGACAACACTGAGATTACCAAACAAATCTTCTTCTCCCAGGGGGTTACTGCACTGTAATAGTTCAGTGTCCACTTTCCTCTTGGTAAGGGTAGAAGAGACTCTTCGGCTATGGTAAGCAGCTCTTCTAGAAGAAGGACACTCCAAAATCAAACCATTGTTCTCTATTCTTGGTTAGTGCCATAGCCAATGTACCATGGTTTTCCACTGGCTTGGGTTAGAGTTCTCTTGCTTGAGGGTACACTCAGGCACACTTTTCTATCTTATTTCTCTTCCACTTGTTTTGTTTAAAGCTTTTATAGTTTTTATAGGAAATATTTATTTTAATGTTGTGACTCTTCTTAGAATATTTTATTTTTCCTTGTTTCCTTTCCTCATTGGGCTACTTTCCTTGTTGAAACCCCTAGGCTTATAGCATCCTGCTTTTCCAACTAGGGTTGTAGCTTAGCAAGTATATATATATATATATATATATATATATATATATATATATATATATATGTATATGTATATATTACACACACACACACACACACATATATATATATATATATATATATATATATTATGTGTGTCTATACATATGCGTACAATATGTTTTTGTGTTTATGCAATTGAAAGTAATACACCTTTTAATATTACTACCACCTAATGAAGCCATTACACATATAAAAAAGAAGTAAGCACATCACAAAAAAGTTCCACGATACTTTCTGTTTCACTCCGATAGAATATTTTTGGTATTTACAGATCTATCGCTTATTCAAGGGCCAGAGCTCTGAAAGATAGATGCAGATTTTGCTAATGGATCCATGTAGTCCGATAAGCATTTAGCAATGAAAAACTTTCATAAACCTCTTAAGTAATCTCTCATGTATTATTCATGGACTGCATTTCGTTTTTTATTTCTTTTTTCGGTTTTTTCTATTTTTTTGCGAAGCATGTGGGCGTTCCGTTTGGATGTAGAAGTATCTTTATTAAGGATGCAGGGTGGCTGAATATATATGTGTATATATATATATATATATATATATATATATATATATATATATATGTGTGTGTGTGTGTGTGTATGTATGTATGTATGTATGTATATGTATATGTATATGTATATGTATATGTATATGTATACAGCAAAGATATTCTAGTTAAAGCCACCCATACTAGGTTGATTTGCTGTGAGCTATCAGACAAATGTCTCCCACCATCACTAATCCGCACTGGTCAGCGCAGTGATGAAAACTGGCCAAATCCCAGACATGAATTGATATGTCTGAGGCCTTTGTCTTGCAGTGGACTAGAAACGGTTGCATTCTTGTTGTTGTGTGTGTGGGTATATATATATATATATATATATATATATATATATATGTGTGTGTGTGTGTGTGTGTGTGTGTGTGTGTGTGTGAGAGAGTGTATGTGTACCTGATTATTATTATTATTATTATTATTATTATTATTATTATTATTATTATAACCACCTTCCCTCTCTTCTATTACAGCACCAGCTTCGGATGGGTCAGGGCGGAGGGCGTCGCTTCTCCCCCCTGCGCTTGCCCCTTGGAGCCTCAGATTCCTCCTGGAGACGGTGTTCCTGGCGTTGCACAGCAGTCGTCTTCGTCTGCGTCACACTCTGTCTCGCAGCCACCACAACCTTCCTCGCCAGTAAGTCAGCAGTCATTTTATACTTAGATTACTTTTATCATTATTTATCAATAGTAGTAGTTGTAGTAGTATGTAAGTATTTGAATTTTCGAAGGGTATGTATTTACCCCAGTCTACGTTTGTTTGTTTTTGAACAACTTTACATAAAAACTAGTGTATCGATTTTGAGCAAACTTGTTAGTCAGGTTAGGTATGACCCAAGGATGATTCTCTAACATTCAGGATATAATATATCAAAGTACAAGTACGCAGCAGTACTTAAAAGTAATCGAAATGTTAAGTAAAAGGTAAATATTCGGTTAGTTTATTTTTTGTTTCTAAGCAACAGTATGCAAAAACTACTAATGCAATTTCAACGAAACTGGGTGGTCATTTGGGGTATGACAAAAGGACAAATCCATCAGGTGTTAAAGAAAGTACATTAAAGTACAAATACGCAGTGGAGTTAATAGTAATATAAGACTGCTTGGCTTGGCGAAGGCATGCTCTCTACTGAGAACCCCTCTAGTTTTGATTGTTGTTATTGATAATATAATTTTATTGGCTTGAGTTAACACAATTGGTAGTAGTAGTGCTAGCAGTAGTGGTATGATAATTCCTGATAAAGAGAGTGTTTCATTTTTCTTAATTATTGGCATAAAGACAGTTTAGCTTTATTATTATTATTATTATTAATATTATTATTACTACTACTACTACTACTACTACTACTACTACTACTACTACTACTACTACTACTACTACTACTACTACTTTCTAAGCAATATTCATCAGAAAAGAATATCAATTTGTAAGAATAAAGATCAGGAGACTTATTGCAAAATAAATTAATAGTTATTAGAGGGTGCAATATTAATGTCTGGTGATGCGTTGCTAGAAAGGGATTTTATTAAGGAGTTTTTATTGTTTGATGATAGGGTCGTTAGTAATCTACAATAGGTATTATTATTATTATTATTATTATTATTATTATTATTATTATTATTATTATTAATATTATTATTATTATTATTATTATTGTTATTATTATTATTATTATTATTATTTTTATTATTTACAGACCAAAGAAGCGTTCGTGTATACGAATAAAAACATACATCCTGTTACTTGATATTTTTTTTGTATTTATGCACTCATGAATATATATATATATATATATATATATATATATATATATATATATATATATATATATATATAGATAGATAGATAGATAGATAGATAGATAGATAGATAGATATATTCCTACTATTATAAGTTATCAAAATCAATGCGTTTACCATGGCATAGAAATTGCAGCCTTATATATCGAGATTCATATCGGAACGTTTTTTAGTCTGTATTAAGAATAAAAGTACAATTTTTACCTTTTCTTCATCCTGCTTGTACATCTCTCAGCCTTTCAGCAATCTTGCGCACTAGTTTCCTCAGAATAAGCATGATATGTATATATATATGTATATATATATATATATATATATATATATATATATATATAAATGTATATATATATATATATATATATATATTTATTTATTTATTTATTTATATAGATATCCTTTGAAAATTTTGATATATATGTATATATATGCATGTATGTATATATATATATATATATATATATATATATATATATATATATATACATATATATATGTGTGTGTGTGTACATATATATATATGTATGTATATATATGTGTGTGTGTGTTTTTAAACCTTCAAAAGTTTTACAATTCAAGTAGTGTTCATCAATATGATACAATTTCATCCAGCTTCAAGAATAATAAAAACATACAATTTAATCAAATCGAAGATGGAAGTCTAGCGGCATTTTGCCGTGAAAATCACGTTCATAAAATAGCGACCGACAGATCATTACTTTGAATTCTCGAATTTTTTTTTTTTTTTTTTTTTTATGGTTAATCATTATATCATTTTCAAAATACACGAAATAGATCTATTTGAAAAGTTAAAATTCCCAAAGTGTATTAAAACCAGACTTGTTCGTAATAATTATTCAATATTTTTCAAAATTACCGAAATAGACTTATTTGAACGGGAAAATTCCCAGTGTATAAAAGCAATCAGCCATGTTCTTAATGATATTCTTTATTGTATAAAAGCAATCTTTAGTGTATAAAAGCAATCTTTAGTGTATAAAAGCAATCAGACATGTTCTTAATGACATTCTTTAGTGTATAAAAGCAATCAGACATGTTCTTAATGATATGCTTTATTGTATAAAAGCAATCTTTAGTGTATAAAAGCAATCTTTAGTGTATAAAAGCAATCAGACATGTTCTTAATGACATTCTTTAGTGTATAAAAGCAATCAGACATGTTCTTAATGATATGCTTTATTGTATAAAAGCAATCTTTAGTGTATAAAAGCAATCTTTCGTGTATAAAAGCAATCAGGCATGTTCTTAATGACATTCTTTAGTGTATAAAAGCAATCAGACATATTCTTAATGATATTCTTTATTGTATAAAAGCAATCAGACATGTTCTTAATGACATTCTTTAGTGTATAAAAGCAATCAAACATGTTTCTAATGATATTCTTTAGTGTATAAAAGCAATCAGACATGTTCTTAATGACATTCTTTAGTGTATAAAAGCAATCAGACATGTTCTTAATGATATTCTTTAGTGTATAAAAGCAATGAGACATGTTCTCAATGACACTCTTTAGTGTGTAAAAGCAATCAGACATGTTCTTTATGATATTCTTTATTGTATAAAAGCAATCAGACATGTTCTTAATGATATTCTTTATTGTATAAAAGCAACCAGAAATGTTCTTAATGATATTCTTTATTGTATAAAAGCAATCAGACATGTTCTTAATGATATTCTTTATTGTATAAAAGCAATCAGACATGTTCTTGATGATATTCTTTAGTGTATAAAAGCAATCAGACATGTTCTTAATGACATTCTTTGAAGGCAAATATTTCACCTTCCGCTTGGCCCGGCGACGACGATGACAGCGACCTCGCAGTAATAACATTCTGTTGCAATACAACTCTATTAGCTTCTCTTTTGCATTGCTCATCTGTTCGCGATATTGCATAGTGATATGTGGGTGCCATGCATGCGAAAGAGCTATCGCAGCAACACCTCCCCTCTCGCCCTGTTTTGTTTTGCATTTTTGT
>NC_090752.1:75194136-75216636 GCF_036898095.1 Palaemon carinicauda
GGCCTGAAAAGAAAGGTTTTCAATGGGTATGTCGTAGCCTTTTTATATATTCGAATGCCTTCACTGCGTCCGTAAAAGGGCGACACATCCCTTTCTCTCTTTGTTGGTCTGGTCGAATGCCCCTGGTGAGGAAAGTGTGTTGCGTAAGAAAGGAAGACCTTGGAGATGCAATAAAGATAGTGAGGAAAGTACATTACGTGAATTTGCTCTGTTACCTATTTCTCTCTCTTTTTTTTTTCGTTATCATAATTTTATACTTAGCCGAATTTATTTTTTATTTGTGTATTTATCTTAGCTAACTAAACTGTTTCAGAGGGTGGAAAGTACTTGTGTTTGTTCAGTATTCTTCGCAGAGTGAGGAAAAATTCATGACGTGGTTTGACTGGCTATCATATGAAGTTTAGGAAAATGTAGATAGGATTTTTTTTTTAGATTATTTATAATCTCTGGTTTCATAGGGTGTTAAATGTTTCTAGTAATATTATGGGTAGGATTTATTATAAGTAAATTATTAGTGACATTCTCCTCTATTCAGCATAACTTCCCACTTTTAATCTGCAGACAATTAAGGCTGTTCAACGATTTGAATTCACTATTGAAGTCACTATTTTCTAGAATATAAAAGAAATAGAATGAACCTATTTAATATTTCTTTATAAACTCATCAGCAGAATATTTAGATAAAGGCAGACATATCTATATAACTAGCATTGATAAGTAGTGAACTTCCTTATCTTGGTCTTTCACTGTCTTGGGTGAGAGTTCTCTTCCATGAGGGTACACGCAGGCACACTATTCCTTCTGTTACCTAATTTCTTTTCCTCACTGGGATATTTTCCCGGTTTGAAGCCCTTGGGCTTATAGCATCCTGCTTGTCCAACTAGGGTTGTAGCTTAGCCAGTAATAGTAATAATGATAAATGGTCCCAGTAATATTCTGGGTAGGATGTATTATAAGTAAAGTATTGGTAAAATTCACCTTCATTCAATCTGCAGACAGTTAAGCTTGTTTAATTACTTTTAATGTTGTCTAGAATATAATTGAAGTAAATTGAATGTATTTAAAATTCTTTATGAGAATATCACCTGAATATTAAAAAGAAAAATGCAAATATTTCTGTTTAAGCAATATTGTTAAATGGTGAATTTTCTTTTTCATGGTTTTCCACTGCCTTGAGTTAGTTCTCTTGCTTGAGGGTTCACTCAGAGACACAATTCTATGTTTCCTTAATTCCTTTTCTCACTGGGATATTTTCCTAGTCGGAGCCCTTGGGCTTATAGCAGCCGGCTGGTCCCAACTATGGTTGTAGCCTATCTAGTAATAATAATAATAATAATAATAATAATAATAATAGTTAGAGTAATAATAATAGTAAGAGTAATGATGATGATAATAAAAATTATAATAAAAATAATGATAATGATGATAATAATAATAATAGTAATAATGATGATAATAATAATGATAATAATGATAATAGTAATACTAAGAGTAATAATAATAATAATAATAATAATAATAATAATAATCATCATCATCATCATCATCATTATCATCATCTTGACTCAAAGACTCAAAACACAGAAGATTGACCCCTATCTCTTCTTTCTCTCTTTGCAGCCTCGCAGGTGAGTGGATGGCAGACCACGGAAACCTGCCTGGAGGAGGCCCCTATTGAGGACACCCAACACCAGAGCAAAAGCTCGTCCTCGCCCGCTCTCAACAATCCACCCCCACGTCAGCCCTCCTTGTCAACAGGTAAATCCTTGCCCCCTTCTTCCTTCACGGCCCATGACGCCCTGGATGGGACCCCTTGGGCATCGTTCATCCATTCTTTGTCGAGCATGAGTGTCAACGTAGTGCCCTCCAGAGCCTACGTCAGTGCACGCCTCCGTGGCATGAAAATTGTTCCTCACGTTATTCGAGCACTTCCCCATTACTACCCATCTCCCCCTCTTTCTCCTCATCCTCCTCCTCCCCTCCATTATTCCCCTCCACCCTTACCTGCTGTGTACCTGGCAGGACTAAGGGTCAGCAGCAGCAGCGCGAATTCCGCACGTTCAGATCAGCAGTTGAGTAAAGATGATGATTTTGATGATAATTCTCATGGTGATGCTAATGCCATAAGCACTTCTGCTGCTGCTGCTGTTTCTGCCGCTGCTGCTGTTCATGGCTCTCAGCATTATTTGTCCTCTCAAAGTGATTTAGATGATGTGCATGCCGCCAATTCCTTATTGTTTCCTCTAGTGGATGTTTACCAGTATCCCCCAGGTACCCCCCTCGAGGACCAGCATCTCTCTTCGGCCGACACCTCCGTCCCCGGCAGTCACGTGGTGACGGCTAAACAACTCCCCGGTGACGTCACGCAAGTATCTTCAGCATCTTCCAGCCAACGAGTGCCGGAGTTCACGGGCAATAAATTAAGCGCATTAGATACCAGAAGTTCCGGTATTGATCTAGGGGCGGCAGGAGGGAAGGGCGAGGAGATAGAAGAACAGGAGGAGGAGGAGGAGGAAGATGGACACCAGCAGCATCAGCTGTTGAGCCCTACCGTCCTCTCTGCTCTGCTGCAGAAGGAAAAACGCATTATATTAAATCAGGGTAACGGCATCTCAGATAACAGCGAGGAAATAGAGCGAACATTGGGTGTACATAACCCTAGCGTCCACGCACGCCACAAGAGGTCAGCTTTATCCCCTCATTCCCCAAGTGAGGATGATGAGGGTGCTTCATCTCTAGCCTCTGAATCTCCCGCTACTCCATCATTATCACCATCATCATCATCATCTTTCCATTCTACTCTTGCTGCAGTGCCACTTCTACCATCTTCTGTGCTATCATCGTCCTCCTCCTCCTCCTCTTCGAACGTGCCGTCAGCCCTCGACTCCTCCTCCTCCTCCACAGAGCATCTCCTTGATGCGCTTGTTTCAGAATTCTCATCAACAGTCCTCATGAATAAGCAAGTAACATTAGAGACACCGACGACGATTCTGGGAGAGGAAGGAGGCGAGCCTCTTGCGGTTACTAATACGAATTCCTTTCCTCGCCTTACTTCAACTACCCTTACTCACACACCCGATTCTTCAGCGAACGTGTCACGAGATGCCTTCACCCCCACCACCGTTGAGAGCAGCCACCACCCTTCAGCATCATCGCCTTCCCCATCTCCTGAAGGACCGCACGAGTTACTTGCATCGTATCATGCCAAGCGAATTCATGAGGAGAGTATGACTGGGGTTCGGGGAATGGATAAGACCATTCACGAGGACGGGGCCTCTTCCATATTACGTGATCAGGCAGACTCTCCCACTTTAGATAAACAAGCCACAGCCTCCCCTTCCCCGACCTCCCCGTCCCCCTCCGAGATGGAAGTCATATCGGGAACGCTCGATAATCCATCTCTTGTGAACACCAACATCGCCTCCGCTCCCACACCACGAAAGCGAGCGGAGAATTTGTCTCAGGAGGATGCTTCAGTCCATGTCTATGAATACCAAGTGACTCCAGAGACATTGCCGTCCAACGCGCCCCTCGTCTCGCCTTCATTCGAGGGAAATCCCGCAACTGAGACCTTATACGGGGAAACATTATCAAGTCACGCCCTCCCTACGCAGACCCTCCATCATCCGAATGCGATGCCTGAAGGAGACTTAGAAGGAGAAACGGAACCACTCCCACCCCTGGCTCTGCCTTTGGCAATGCCTTCGTCCAGCATTCCCACATCCTCGTCCGATGAGGGAAGCTTTTTCTGGCCTACGAAAATAATGAATTTCAATTTCTTCGGTGGTGGAGAAGACGACTCTAAAGTGACGGAAACAATATTCCCTGAAACACACTCCTCTGTAATGTCAGCGGATGAGACATTTAAGGCCCAAGCAGACGAGCCTATGCCCGATGTTGGCACCAACACACTCGACGTAACGATTCATCAAACTTCTCTAATCACACCTGTTGATAATCCGGTACATGTGAGCGGAAGTTTAAATTCGCTCGATACCGACGGAGCCAAATTTACTGATGGAATTATTCCCGAGTCACCAGGTGAAATGAGCATTAATACCTCCCCTCCAGAATATCCCTCTGCAGCTGTTGCAAGATCCGTGACAGCGGTGACAGTAACAGCAGCTGAGGGAAAGAAACCCTCTACAGCTGGAACGGCCATCTTTGTGGGTCCCTCCTTAGATGAGACTATAAAGCAGGAGCATTTGGGGGTTAATAATACAAGCATGATGACCACGGAAACAGAGTCTCTCTCTAATCAAAATGAAGACACCGTAACAAGGGAACCACAAATGACATCTGTTGCCGGACATGAAGAAGAACAGGGGAATATTTTGGAAAGAGGCGCAAACGAAGGTTTGAAAGGAAACGTAGAAGAAGAAGACGAAGATAAAGAACTTGAGGACTTAAAGAAGGCTGGAGAAGGTATTCGGACAAAGAGGAAAGAGGAGGGTTATCTAGAGACGGTAGACGGAGGAGCAATAACCAACCAAGAGGAAAAAGAAGTCGAAGAATCAACTGCAAAGGAAGAAAGGATAGCCTCCGGCGATGGTGGTGGGGCTGGGATGGGCCTCTCACGGGAGATTGATGAAGGGGGAACGGGAGGGTACGGGAAAAAGGAAGTCAAAGAAACACAAACAGCAGAAACTTCTGTGAACTCGTATCGAGCTGACCGCCAGAAAGGGCGAGACGGACCCGGAATCTTACATCAAGATTACCCATCTGACCAGAGGGATTACGGGCCGGAGATATTTCCCAGATACGGCGAGGAAGACGTCGAGGGAAATGAAGAGGGTAAATCTGAAGAAACAGTCAAACATCCAGGTTTCCAGCCAAGTTTAGATGACGGTTTCTCGAACCAGACCAAAAGTCATCCGAGTGGTTCCATTTTGGATAGGGAGGAATTTGCTATGACAACAGACAATGGTAACTTTAATCATAGTGCATCGACTTCGGAGCTGAACCTGGGTACCTATGGGTATGGGGTCCATGGAGGCGCTAATGACAGTCCTCATCAAATTAATAGCACGAGCATCCATGTACCCGATCGTCCACAAGGGAATACCTCCATCAGTTCGCTCAATGAGCTCCTAACGACCCTTGCACCTGACTCTATGACATTGCAATTAACACCTAACGCGGTTCCGCTCCTTGAAGATCAAACAGACCGGCTCATTTCACCGGCCACTTCGCTGCACAATAACACTGTTGATCAAATAGCCCTCGCTACCCAATTGTCCGGGGCGGAGGCACACCCCTCGCCACGCGATCATTCCCGAGGGGAAGAATTCTACAACGCCTCGCAAGAAAACCCCTTGGGATTACCCACAGAGGAGGGTCAAATCCCCGTGATTCCAACCTCCCCGGGGGGACATGACGGCTGGAATGGAGAAGAAGGGAAAGAAGAAAGTGAGAACTACAATATAGTCACCATTTCTCCCGGGAAGGATGATAGCAGTGACAGTGAAAAGGGAACAACAGATGGGATCGACAATACTTTGAAGCCACTGTCGTCTTTCGATTATCCCGAGATGCATATAGAACACCGACCGCAGAGCGACGACACTTACAAAGGGTCTGATCCTCATCACGTAGAAGAAAAAGTAGAAGATGCAAAGGACCCGGACAAAAACTTCGGAATGGAATCCCACGACAGACCTGTATTTGATGCAATTATCCTGAGACCCTCCACTGATAGCATCCCCCCCTCGGAATTCCATCCGGGTTATGAACATTCTCGCGATAGAATAAAGGACTATTCTCACATCGGAAGCGAATATCAATCCAACACAAAACTTTCTTTAGTCTTAGATGAACCGTCAGGAGACAGTAGCGCCGTGCAATTTATTGGTGTCAATGACCTGACGCCCAAAAATCCGAGAGAAAAGTTAATTATCGGTGACTCAATCTCCCCAAACAATCACACGAGGGACAACGATGTTGACATGGGACTGACAGCTACTCCGACCCTCCCCCCTCCCTCGGGAGATGAAACGGGAGATGAACACACACGGAAGACATCGGAACACGTGTCCTTCGTTGCTCCGGACGAAGGGAGAGATTTCGGTGAACGCGAAGACAGAACCGGCGGCGGAGTTCGAGATGATCCATTGACGGATAATTTCACTTTAGAACGAAGAGTAATTGACTCCCCGTCTGCTGTTGTTAGCAGCGTCGTTGGTGGATCGGATGTTGACTTGGTAATTGATGGTCGGGAGGAATACGACGAAGAGGAAGATCCCTATATTTATGAAAGTGATAGAAGCGCAAAATATTCCTCTTACGAACTGATAGCAGATTATCATGAGTATGAAGGAAGTTATGAGGAGCCATCGAAAATTGCAGAAGAAACGGTGAAACTAGACGAAAAAAGAATAATTGAAGAGGAAGGAGTCTACGGTCATCCAACAGAACATTTCAGTGAAACTGATAAAAATTCGGTCGAAAGTGCATCTGCAGTTACAGGAGAAGAAACCAAATGCGGATCGTCTGCCTCCTCCTCCTCTCCCGGCTCTATAGACAGCAACAGCAACCAGGCCAGCAACGCCTCCAGCATCCCGAGTGGTTCCGATGGCAATATTATGCTCCAGCGTGAACCATGGCAATCCGAGGATCCTACATGCAAATGCTCCTGCCAGTGCGATGGAGGCGCCAATCCCCCGGTAATGCCCGGTCGTGTCGCAGCAAATCTCAATGCGAGGGATCCAGGTGACGACCGACACCAATACCACCACCAGCATCACGACGATGACGACTCTTCCTCCATCACGACGACCCCATCTATTTCCTCCACCACAACTCCAACACCGCCAGCCTTCGGTGTCTCGCCCACGCATCGTCATCGTCACCATCACGGGGAATCCCCCCATTCCACTATTGCCCCTCCCCTTCCCACCTCGACGTCTGCACCGACCTCCTCCACGACGGAATATATCGAAACGATCTGGATACCGGCGAGGAATCCCTACGAAACACTTTATCCGACCGAGGATGAAGAAGAGATGGACATGGAAGCCGATGCTGATCTATCGGCACGCCCACCTTCAGGCCCTGAAGAGGACTCGGAGGGTGGAAGGGCGTCTGACTACTCAGAAGACATCTTTAGCTCGTCCAATTCATCAGGTAATTCATCAACTGAAGGGTCACATTGCTTGATATATAGCTCATTGTATTCTTATTAATCAATAACAAAATGCTAACATCCAATACATATTTAATAATTTAGAAAATAATTCATTATTCTCATACATGTATTGAGCATAGAATGCAAACAAACACACACACACAATCACACACACACACAAACACACACACACACACACATATATATATATATATATATATATATATATATATATATATATATATATATATATATATATTTATAAAACTTATTGATTGAAACCACTGAACTTGCTGTATATTCTTATAAATACATATATGCAACTTATCAGTTTTTGCAACCATTTCAATACATAAATACATAAATTTACAAATGGAAATACAAACCGTAAACAATAGACAGGCTCTGTTGCCAGATCTTGTTGATTTAGGAATCAGAATTTAGAAGTATCAGGACTCGTGTGAGTTCTGGTCATATTTTTGTTCAGAGGCAAAAGGGTTATAAATATAGATTCACGTGTGGAGCTCTCTCTCTCTCTCTCTCTCTCTCTCTCTCTCTCTCTCTCTCTCTCTCTCTCTCTCTCTCTCTCTCTCTCTCTCTATATATATATATATATATATATATATATATATATATATATATATATGTATATTTATTTATATATGTATATATATATATATATATATATATGTTTATATATATGTATATATATATATGTATGTATGTATGCTATATATATATATATATATATATATATATATATATATATATATATATATATATATATATATATATGTTTGTATATTATATATGTATATATATGTATATATACAGAGAGAGAGAGAGAGAGAGAGAGAGAGAGAGAGAGAGAGAGAGAGAGAGAGAGAGAGAGAGAGAGAGAGAGAATTTAAGAACAACAATGAACATTGATAAGACTTTAAATTTATATGATTTTTACTACTACTTCAAGAAAAATAAAATACTACTTCTCTTGATTTTTTAAGTTTTAATTTATAGCTGATTTCTTTTTTGATCACAGAAATCGTATGATCTTTATTACTACTTTAGGAAACATAAAATATTTCTTTTTGTAAATTTTTAGAATTTTAATTAAAAGCTGATCTTGTATCACTTCAATAAAGTTTATTTAGAACAATTTCATCCATTTTGCATATTTCAATGCTGCAATTTTTTGTCTATGTTAATCTGATAAAGATATTCTAGGCCCAAATTCTAAAACGTTTAGAATTATAATCTTGATTTAAACGGTCGTACATCTTTTTCGACCGGAATTGCACCCACTGAATTGCCTTCGCCTCACCAGTATCAGTCCATGTTCTTTATTCTTCGATAGAATGTAAATGAGTGAAGTGACTGTAGCATCAAAAATATGCATCCTTTTAATTTCATTGTATGAAGTAAACTTTTTTCCCACTGATTGTATAATTAAATGTACCTACTGTATATGCGCCCATAAGTTGGGTGTTTCATTAGTTACAAGTATTTTCATTTCTATATTGATAGATGATTAAATTTTACTTTCTAATAGGTGAAACGGGTCTTTTAATATTTACAGTACTTACCTCACTTTTGTTAGTTAATATTAAAAGGAAGTTGACATTTTCATAGGTATTACGGACTTTTTTTCATTATATGGATGTAATCTAACATTTTCAATTAATTAAATTTTAGTTCATTTTTAACAATTGTAATATAACTTTGAATAAGTATTTATGGTAAACAAATATATTCCATATTATACTCCATATACACACATACACACCACACTATATATATATATATATATATATATATATATATATATATATTTATATATGTGTGTGTGTGTGTGTGTGTGTGTACGATATATATATACATATGTGTATATATATGTGTGTGTACGATATATATATATATATATATATATATATATATATATATATATATATGTGTGTGTGTGTATATATGTATATATATATATATATATATATATATATATATATAGTTTTTATGATGGATAACGGTAACTTTAGCTGCAGTTATGACGAATCCTTTTACATTATATTACTATACGAAACTTAATAATATTCACAGTTTAACGCTTTATATAAAAATAGTTATAATCACCGAATTGAATTAAAAATTTAAAGTTAGCTTCATCTGGAAAAAAAATCTTCAATGCAACGAGTAACCATTTTTAAAAGAATATACTGGAATTTTACTTTTCGCAAAGTAATAAGAGACCTTTGTAATAAATACAGCCAACTCTGTTAATACGTTCATTTTGGATTTTTTTTTTTTAACATTCTTTTTTAATACCAGTAGTTAGAAAAGGGACGTTTTACAAGTTGGAGTTACAATTGCATCAAATAAATGAGAGTAAAACCAAATTTTACGAATTTGATCAGAATTGAAAGGGCAGAATTTTGCATTTTATTGCATAAATTGGTGTTCACTTCCATGAATTAGTGTTCACTCACTTGGGTATGGCATTTCACTTTGAAAATCATGGGGTCATTTTCATTGGATTCTCTTTTGAAACGACATTTGACAGAGAAATTGTCTGCGATAAAAGAATATACTTGTAAACGTTATTTATTATTATTATTATTATTATTATTATTATCATTATTATTATTATTATTATTATTATTGTTGTTGTTGTTATTTTTTATGCTATTTTTTTCATTCGTATGGTTTCGTACAAACTTCATTTGTATTGTAAGTAGTAGCAATAATAGTGCCTTTATTATTGTTATAATTACTATAGTTGCTATTGTTAATACTGTTGCCATTAATTATTATTATTATTATTATTATTATTATTATTATTATTATTATTATTATTATTATTATTATTATTTCCGGCCACTGCTCCCCTGTTCTCCAACATTTTATGTAACATTAAACAAGACAGATTGGTCGGCATTAATGTCCACTGCCAAAGACATTTACTCTTACCAGAGCATTAAAAATGGTCTGACCGCGGCCATTTTGTTTCTCGGAAAATAAACTTGGCAATTTCTACGATTTATTCGTTCCTGGTGAGACACTGAAAAGACGAGTGGCACGGAAGAGTCTATTAATATTAAGGCAATACGAGCGGAACTAAGTTTGTGGCATTCAATGAAGGAGAGTCTCGTAAGGTAAATTTGTAACTAGAATGAACAAATTTAGTGCATTGGCACTCTCTCTCTCTCTCTCTCTCTCTCTCTCTCTCTCTCTCTCTCTCTCTCTCTCTCTCTCTCTCTCTCTCTCTCTCTCTCTCTCTCTCATATGGTGTTTTTTGTGGGTATCCTTCCCAAGCAGGTTAATCTTATACAGTAGATGCACTGCTATCCACAGAAATGTCCAACTTTATGGCTGATAAAAAAAAAAAAAAATAATAATAATAATAATAATAATAATAATAATAATAATAATAATAATAATAATAATTCAACAAGGACTATTAATGAAATGATTTCATTGATAAATGAAAATTTTTCTCATTCGATGGTGGTAGTTTTCTCTTTAATTAAACAAGATGTATTATTTTGAAGGGACCTTTTGACTGCTAAATAATTTTTGAAATGTCTAAATATTAAATATTAAGTTACTAAGGTTTTGACATGGTAATGATAGCATTTGAATGCTCTGGAACTGTAATTTATCTTAAGATTGGCAAGACGTTTTGATGTCCTGCTCAAAGTTAGACGAAATTTTAGATTCCTTGGGCTTTTAAAGAAATATAAATGCAATTGTATTTCTATCAGTGTTTAGCTATATCTATATTATTTTTTTAAGATCAGGGAAACACCGTCGTAGATGAATATAAGGGGACATATTAATTTTGTGGCATCCACCAAATTAAGAAGGTTGACGGTGGTCCATGGTATATTTACTAGTATTAACTATTGGTAAATAGCCATACGAGCAATTACAACAATTACTCAGCATTCATATAGTTTTTAACCTTTATTTTAATAATTCCCTATCTTGTAAAAAGTTATGTTGAAGTGTCTAAATGTGAGCATAGGACTTCACCAGCCATTATTTCCAGCAAATCATCATGTGGCACCGCCACGTCTTTAGCCTCGTTAGCCGAGGCTATAATTATCAACTTGAACGAATAAGTATATTCTTGTTTAGCGTTTTACTTGGTATCTCTTGCATCCGCTTCTTATTATCTATTATGTCTGGGTTAACTATTGTGTTCCCAGTTTCACTGATTTTACATCAAGAAAGATATCGATGATTGAAAGTGGGTTAATTGCAATTAGGTTTCGTTTTGAATTTCTGTTATTTTGTGAGCTGATTTTATTGATGGTTTCGTGAGATGCGTTTTAGATGCTAGAAGCAAATACTGCGGCACTATTTTCATTTATTTATTAAGCTATAACTATTTTTTACTACCAAAAGTAATTTTGAAACTAAACAACTATAAATTGGAACCGAAACCAGATTAAAAAGCTGAATCTGCATTCGCGGTAATGAAAAGAACTGGTTAAAAACGGGAAAAGAGACGACAAAAGAGGAGAGAATAACGCTGATGTGTAAAGACTTTTGAATAAATGAAGTCCTAACGCTAAGACAAGGAAGAACCCTAATGCCCTGATGAATCGGTTATGAAGAAGCCCGGCCACAGTAATAAAATTTTCATCTTGTGACCGTAGAGTTTAAATTCTTCAGCTTATGAATACGCCGGATACATCCACGAGGAAATGCGATATTCATGCCGCTCTGAAATTTAGAAGAGGGTTAAACATAACAAATGAACTTTGTATGGTTGTTATAGCTCAAATTCCTGCGTTTTCGTGTAAAATGTTTAAAAGGATTTTCTGCTCCGAGGAACTATTCTTGCACGATAGGAAAGCAGTTGTTACTTGTTTTTGGAAGTCATAATTATGCATGAAATGACTCAAGTTGGAGAGAGTAGAAAGGATATAAACATTTCTCTCAATTTATTTAAAAGGAGCCTTCGTGTTAGTTTTGAAATAGAAACCTTTGTTTATGTATGTGTCAGTGCGCTGCCGTTTATAAAGGGCAAAATATCTATAAAAGCATTCCGCTGTGTCTTGTTAAATTTGATAAATTCTACCAGATCATGTCAAGTGATTTAATGCTTTTCTAGAAGATGTAATACTTTTTATTTAGTATCAGTAAATATATATATATATATATATATATATATATATATATATATATATATATGTATATATAAACTTTTAACGGGCAGTGCAACTGTATCCCTAGGGTCTGATCAATTTGCAACTCAATTAGCTGCGAAGATCAAGAACGACATTTTCCCTTAACCAAAGAGGAGAAAACTTTCATATATTTCTTCAGTTTGACCTTTTATGCCATCCTCTGGGAGCAATATATCATTCCGAGGAAAACTTGCTGAATTAGTTTATTTGAGAAGTTAATGCTCACGAAGTTCACCTTAACAAAAGTGAGATCAAATGCACTTAACTTTCGCGAAGGGAGGACCCGGGGCAAAGAGGATGCACTTGGGAAAGTTGACGCGAAATATAAAGGCGTTTTAATACTTTTATAAAGTGGGGAATGGCAGGGAAATGCACGCCGGGGAAAGCTAACACAGTGTGGTAAAGAGCTTGGGTACTTTTATAAGGGAGAGTTAGGGAAGAGAAAACATTCGTACATTTCAGGAAGTTAATGTTAACTATTAGAAATGTTTTTAAAGTTTTATATACTTTCATAAATGATAGTTAAGACAGAGAAGATACTTGTATAAACCCTATTCACAAATTGAAAATACATTTAATTTATTTTCTAAATATAAGCAGGGAGAGAGAAATTTAGAATACATTGTGAACGGTTACTTAATTACTTTTATAAATGACATTAATGAAAGATAAGAAAGAGCATTTGCTTCTGACTTGTGAATTGTAAGATATTAAGTATCATCGATAAAATTCTTGAAATGGCTTTCAGAATATTAAAAAGAAAATATATATTGACAGAAAGAGCAGTGCATATTTGACTTTTTTCAAGTACTGAATCAATAATAGGAAATCGTTCATCGTAGGGTGTAAGTATTACGACCACGTTCTTATTGTAGTATGTGCCCAGTCTCTTAAAATGTGGGAATTAAACTTCAAAGAGTATTTGTAAGACGCATATGGATACGAGTTTCATGAAATGTATATCCTGTGGCGGTGATCGGAATATCCGCCTCTTTTATCAGTTATATATTGCCTTTTAAATTGTGCCCTTTGTAAGAGGTACATAAGGCTCATTTTGTACAAAAGACATTATTTCACGATGTAAATCAAAGATAGTTGCTGTAATACTATATAAAGGGAAAAGTTAAGAGGAAGTGAAATTTAAAATTTATTTATGAACATGAATAGTCAAATTGGAAATTTATTTTTGAACATAAATTTTATAAGAGGATAATTAAAGCATATTTTAATACATCACACATTCCCTCATACATACACACTATATTTATCATTATATACATACTCATAGGTACCACATATGAACGAACATTTAATGTCTTTATGTTAGGAATTCAAATATTTCTTATATACTGTAAAGAACATTTTCACAAAAAAGTATGTTAGTAGTTTAAATTTTCAAAATTAGTAAGCTCTTCTAGTCACACAGTAGTATTACACTCAGGCATTGCATGTTGTTAAGAAAGAACATATTTATTACACAAATCTTATTTTTACATTATATTGGTCCTTAGTCACTCGTTATGAGATGGATCCTAGGAAGATAATTAATAGACACCAGTTTAACATTAGAATAATTATTCCCATAGCGCAACAGCTTGCTTTTGTGAAGTCTTAATTTCATGTTAGTGATTAACATTAGTCCTGCAGCTTTTTTTTTTTTATTAGGAAAAGCTCATTTAACCCAAGAACTGTTATTGCATTGCCAAATGTCCCACAACAGATCTCTCAACTGATTCCAAAAAAAGAGTAAGTGATCCTTCAACTAACGACTCTGCTGCCAGAGGTGTGTGACGTTAAAATCGCTTGCTGTGTTTTCTAGTGAATTAATACCGTGTTTGTTTAACATCAAATTGTAAACACCAACCAACGAGGGATCCTCCAGTCCAGTGTAAGAAACCCTTAGATCGCTCTGTAGTTCTAACTGCTTCATCTTCTTCTTCTTCTTTTTAACCTCTGACCAAGCACATGATATGACTGCATCCTTAGGTACCTCGTGTGTCAAGTTTATTCACCCTGAAAAACCGCAGGCAATGCTCCGACGTCCGTTGCTTCCTTCATAATTCAAATGATAATTCCGTGCTTGATTTGCATTTCCAGGAATTTCTGGACTTGTGTAACTTTTTTCCAAGCATTGCTTATTCGGTGAGTGTGATTATACTTGACCACGTCAAAGGTCGATTCTCATAGGAATTGTTGGCCTTTGTCATCTTAATACTTCGCCAAGTTTTGAATTTGCTTGTATGTTTATTTGTTTGGCTTGCATGCTTTTGTAGCTGTTTTGAGACTCGTATGTTGCATTATTCATGCACACATTGGCTACAGTCTTTTTGCCGTTAATGTATTTAATGTACAAGTTTGATTCTAGTGTTTGCTCTTGTCTTGTGTGTATAGTACAGTTATCGTGCAATTATTGTATTTTTAATGCCAACTGCTGTATTCTGTATATTCATAGTATTTTAATTTTGTAAGTCAATTGAACATAATGTGACAGAGTGAAAGAGAAAGGGAAAGAGAATGATTGTGTCCATTGTTTGCTTTTCAGAATTCAATAACTGAGAAGAAAAATGTCCAGTTGATAAATTTTCAAAAGTAAAATGAACAAATATTAATATCCATATTTATAGTGAAAGTGTAAGAAATCATACTTTATTTTCATTGGAGGATGAACTAATATAATTTTAGCTCTTATGTACGGTGGATATATGCTGTGAAGTACTGTAGTAAAGGATTGCGTAAATATTGACGGAAGTTCTTTTTAAATGCAATTATAGCACAGCACACAGTACAGTAGACGGGTTTGTGTTTGTATGTATGTTTGCGTGAATGTGTATCATCAAAGATTATTAAATTTCTTGCATTTTTAGCAGGGTACTTGTTTGCTATTCTCTGTGTTCATGGGAGTTTAAAGCCTTTTTCTCATCTATAACCCTTCATACAAACCTCAATGAAATTTCAAATCTGTATGGGATTGTTGGTTAATCTCTAAAGGTCTTTGTGGTATCAATTTAAAACGTTACCTAAACTATTTTCCAATAATTTTGCTCATAACTATTGGTGTTGGGTTTTTTTTTTTCGAAAAGTAGAACTATCATTAACATACTCCTTCAAATTTCTAGCATTTGTTGATAACATTTGATAATTCATAATCTCAAAATTCATATTAGGAAAGTGAAGTTTCTTTACCTGTTATCTTTTAAATTGCCCACTTAACCTTAATTAACCTACTTAAAAATAAACGCAGTAAGAAACAAGTAAGATTTGTTATTGATTTAAATCAGGAATAATTGGAACTCCATTTTTATGCCTCTTCTAACCCTTGACCTCCTCCTACAGGAAGCATCTCAGTGAGACGACCTCATCAAGTAACACCTCCAGATGGCTCCTCCTTCTCAGCTCTTCAGATTGGAGAAGAGGCCAGCTTCAAGCTGGCACCTTACGGCTATTGGAATCTCCACCTTACCCTCAAAGACGCTACAGACATCCGAATCGTCCTTACGATCCCCAGGTAAGAAAGGCTGTGGAAAGGAAGATTTGTCGTGAAGGTGCTTTAGCTGGTTTTGTCGGGTTTTCCCGAAGCTCTGCTAGAAAGGTTGTTAATTTGGAAGAATTGCATATAGTTTTAAGATAAGAGTCGACAAGGTTTCGGAAGGGAAGGAGTTGAAGCTTAAAATTTTCTTTGAGAACTTTGTTCATGTTTACAAACTAAAGCTCAGTTGCAGTTAAGCTTAGAAGCTTTGCACCTATCTATTGAGTGACAGAGTGGCCGCAAACTCATTTTGCGGAGTGAGCAATTAGGAGCCAACAAAGCAGTTTCAAAAGGTTTCGCCTTGGATTATAATCAGGTATAGCACGATAGGTTTGCAGCTGCTTTCCAGGGGGCATTTCTTGTTTGTTTTAGTGATGGAAGTTATGAAAATGCAAGTTATGAATGAAGGAGTAAATCACCCCACCGACGATTGATGTGAATAATGGGAAAAATGTACAATCAGATATTTTCTAGAATGTTTAAGTTCTAACAGGTGATTTGACGTTATGTGCATTTAATTGATTGATTAGAGGTTTTCTGGCATCCTGACAATATGTGCTTTTAAACTGACTTAGATTTTCATTAAAGTACTTTCATTGATCCTTTATTAATTATAGACCTATTACGACAAATTCATCATCACTGTTATTTCGAAACATTAAAGTCATAGTCATAATTTCCTGTATAACAAATTTTATTGTTTTAATATGAACGTGGGGCGTTAGTTTTATTCCTTCACCCTTTAATTCTTCTACCTATTTTATGCCTTTAGTGTGATTTGAAGGCGAAATGAGACTTGCAAGTCCTACTTACCGGGTAATTACGGCGTAATTAGTTGTCATAGGTGGACGTGATTATGTAGCGCCTTGAGAAATTAGTATAAATATAAGGTAACTTATCATGTGTGTAATTGCTCCTGGTCATAATTCCATTGGGTGTTTCTTTCCAAGTTATCTCATTATCTATTATATATGATTTTCTGGGATACGTATGGATTTAACTGTATTTTTTTAAGTCGCCATCTCTCTCTCTCTCTCTCTCTCTCTCTCTCTCTCTCTCTCTCTCTCTCTCTCTCTCTCTCTCTCTCTCTCTCTCTCTCTCTACGTGTGGTCGCGAATGCCAAATTTTGGGTATATATACTTATATAGTCTAGGGAATTTCTCTCTCTCTCTCTCTCTCTCTCTCTCTCTCTCTCTCTCTCTCTCTCTCTACGTGTGGTCGCGAATGCCAAATTTTGGGTATATATACTTAAATAGTCTAGGGAATTTCTCTCTCTCTCTCTCTCCTCTCTCTCTCTCTCTCTCTCTCTCTCTCTCTCTCTCTCTCTCTCTCTCTACGTGTGGTCGTCCGTGCCTAATATTGAGTATATTTACTTATACAGTCCGAGAAACTCTCTCTCTCTCTCTCTCTCTCTCTCTCTCTCTCTCTCCGTGTGTGGTCGCGCATGCCAAATTTTGGGTATAAGCCTATTTACTTACATAGTTTAGGGAATTCTCTCTCTCTCTCTCTCTCTCTCTCTCTCTCTCTCTCTCTCTCTCTCTCTCTCTCTCTCTCTCTCTCTCAGCTCGAGAACTACAATGTGATATGGTACCCACACTACCAAAAGGATATTGCACAAATAGAGAGTGTACAAAGGTCCTATACTGCTAAAATAGAAGAAGTTAAGGACCTGGACTACTGGGAAAGACTGCAATTTTTAAAACTATACAGTCTAGAAAGAAGAGAACGCTACATGATAATACAAGCATGGAAGCAAATAGAAGGAATTACTGAAAACATCATGGAGCTAAAAATACCAGAAAGAGCAAGCCGAGGTACATTAATAGTGCCAAAAACTATACAAGGAAAACTAAGGAAGGCGCACAGGACATTAATCCACTACGCACCAGCATCGATAATGCAGCGACTATTTAATGCGCTGCCAGCTCATCTAAGAAACATATCAGGAGTGAGCGTAAATGTGTTTAAAAATAAGCTCGATAAATACCCAAGATGCATCCCAGACCATCCAAGACTGGAAGATGCAAAATACACCGGAAGATGCATTAACAACTCTCTGGTGGATATAAGAGGTACCTCACACTGAGGGACCTGGGGGAACCCAAACATAGAATAAGGCAACAAGGCTCTCTCTCTCTCTCTCTCTCTCTCTCTCTCTCTCTCTCTCTCTCTGCGTGTGGTCGTCCGTGCCAAATATTAAGTATATTTACTTATACAGTCCGGAAAATTCTCTCTCTCTCTCTCTCTCTCTCTCTCTCTCTCTCTCTCTCTCTCTCTCTCTCTCTCTCTGTGGAACAATTATAATTTCATTGTTGAACTGTGTTCCCCACGTACCAGCAATTATTTTTCCCTCGCTGAAATAGATAGAATTACTTTGAATTCCTTTTGCCAGGTCACTTTTTGCAATTGTTAGTTGCGTAAGCGAACTCATCCTATTTTGTGACAGTTTTTGGTAGACGAATATTTTTATGCTTCCTGTGTTTGTATGGAAAGTAGCAGATGACGTTTGAAGTGAGATTGCTCGGACAGCATATCAAACGAGAATAAAAGAATCGAAATAATAGAATCAATGGACCTTTTTATGGCCTTCGTCATAACAAGTTTATTCATTGCGCGTGCATGACCCCAGTCTTTTGTTGCCATTTATTTGTTTTATTTTATTTTCTGGAAAAGAGACAATTAATATCTATGAAAAGCTAGTTCATAGAGTCAGTCGAAATATCAATTGTTTCTTTTATATTATAGTATTATCTCAAAACGGACGCCTCTCCCAACACATGGTATTACTGTATATGTGCCTTACTTTTGCCAAATATAAAAGCTTCCATATTTGTCCCTTTATTCTTAATAATTTGTACTACTCCTCTGTCGTTCTGTAAAGGGGGGGGGGGTATCCCACACAAGCGAGACGTGTCTTGTTTGAAATACCGTACATGTTCTTTCACTATCACCTAGAAAGGGCTTCTGAAATCCCGGGATTATTAAAGGTCATGAATTTTGTCATTCTTTATGTGTGGGGGAAGAAAATATATTTTCCGTTGAGCGGGTGATGGTCTGTTTGGGTGATAAAAGTTGTATGTAATTTTTTTTTTTTACAGATGAATTAATTATAATATTTCATCGTATGCTTCTTTATAGCTGGGATATTTTTTCAATATAATCAGCCATTTTCCGGCCCTTTCCCTCTCTTTCTCTCTCTCTCTCTCTCTCTCTCTCTCTCTCTCTCTCTCTCTCTCTCTCTCTCTCTCAGCAAAGGATGGCTACAGAAGAGAAACTATTCATTGGTCACACTGTATACGCACATCGTGTATATACTGTATATATATATATATATATATATATATATATATATATATATGTATATATATATATATATATATATATATACATACATATTTATGTGTATATGTAATGTGCGTATATACTGTATATTCATCAACACCCACACAAATATACAGTATAGTAAATGTGTATTCAAACGAGAGATTTTTTATTTTGTAAAATTTCTCTCTCTCTCTCTCTCTCTCTCTCTCTCTCTCTCTCTCTCTCTCTCTCTCTCTCTGATATTCCCCTCTTTCATTTTGCGTTTACTATGTTTTACTGTTTCCCCCTTTCTCTTCATGTTATGGATACAATTCCCCTCTTAGAGTTCAAAAGTGTTTTCTGCCGATATACAGACAATTCTTCTCTTGCCGTCATATCCTTTTCATATTCACTATAATGTTGATGGTGATGATCGTATCAAAACCGATAGAAGGTAACTGAGTTTATTTGCAAAATACTTTCAATATTGCATGTGCAATAATTTTGGATGGTTGGAAATACATTCTTAATTTTATAGTTGATTTGAGAAATTCTTTAGGTATTTAGAATTGTCTGCTAATCCTTATAAGTATTGTTTAGAAGTTGACAGAAGATTCTTTAGTCTTGGAAAGTTCGTTTGTGACTTTAAAAGACCACTGTAAACTCCTAGTAATATACTTAGAAAAATGACGATGTTGTTAGAAAGACTCCATAGTCTTGTTTCCTGAGTTAAGTACTTTTAGTTGCAATCTGTTTGTGATAGTATTTTTTTCATAGTTCGGGAAAGAAAACAATTTTTTTGCTAAATAATTCTTAATGTTTTCCCAAAGAATATCGCTACGAGAAGCTCATCTTTAAAGAGAGGAAAGAAAGCATTTAATGGATAAAAAAATACCCCTTTGGCGTGTTTGTATACGTAGTAAAATAAATGAATTGTCCTTTATGATCATGTTGGGACCAAATACCACTTCAAATTGACATCTAAGGTTTCTAAAAGCATGTTTCATTAAGTCATATAAGGTTACGTTGTTGTCGCTCTTAAAGGTTTAAAGGCCGCACATGAATGGTAGTGGCAAAGGACAGTGACAATGCCCTAGCTAGCAGGACAATTCCTTAGAGACTAACCCAAGCTATGACCAGCGAGGGCCAGGCAATGGCTGCTGATGACTCAACAGATATTCCAATAGGCTCCCCTAAAACCCTAATCCTTAGGTCACAAAGATGTAGAAGTTGCAGACACTAGAAAAAACTATTAAGCTTGAGCGGTATTCGAACCCCCGGGCTGGTAGATCGCCATTCAGGGACGTTTCCAATATGTCACCACAACCTAATACGACAAGGCCCTTTTTTTTTATCCGGGCCAAAGCTTAGAACTGGTGTATTAAGAGTCATGTCATCATGACAGAGATTTGCGATGCCAGAGAACATTAAATCAATCACACAGTCACGGCAGATAGACAGTCTAGAAGCGACAATAACGCCTCTTTCACAATGGGTAGCTTCACTGTATACATTATGCGCGAAGGCATATCCTGAACCCTCACAAAATATCTCACAAGTTTTCAAAATATCTTGAATGTTTCCAAAAGTGCAATAGTTGGGTGTTTGGAAAGTTTGGAGACTTTGGGTTACATATTCTTGCCTTTACCCTGCCGAAATTTAAGCGTTGACGTCTTGTATGTAACAGTCTGTACTCCATTCACACGCTATATATATATATATATATATATATATATATATATATATATATGTGTGTGTGTGTGTGTGTGTGTCTGTCTGTCTGTCTGTCTGTCTGTCTGTCTGTATGTATGTATGTTATATGTATATGTACTTATATATTTCAATTAATGCACCTCTATTCTATATATGTATAAATATATATGATATATATATATATATATATATATATATATATATATATATTTATATATTTTATATGTATATATATATATATATATATATATATATATATATTATTTAGATATATACATATAGAATAGAGGTACATATATTTAAATATATATGTACGTATACATACACACAAATAAATACATACATGTATTATAGTGTGTATATATGTTTATCTGAGAGGAATGACTCAACGTGATGAAAGGGCTTTTTGTATCGCCATGGTCAGCAAAGAGATTATTAGTCAGGACCACCCCACACTAGGTTGGTTTGCTGTGAGCGATCAGACAAAAGTCTCCCACCATCACGAATCCGTAGTGGCCACATGGTGATGAAAATGGCCAAACCCCAGTCATGAATAAGGACGTGTCTGAGGCCTTTGTCTTGCAGTGGACTGAAACGGCGGCATTTGTTGTTGTTATTTTTGCTGTTGTATTTATACTTTATAGTGTATATATACATGTATTTTTCCCTTTATACACTTCTATTCCCTTTGAAGGGGATGGTGCCAGAAATATAGCCTGCCTGTGTGACTGCAACTCTCTCTTCAGGAGTTAGGTTACTAGCGCAAAGCCCTTTATGTATGAGAGGTCTGACCTCAGCAATAAGAGGGGTAGGTTGTCTCGGAGTTTCAGCAGGCTTCAAAATCTCAAATAATTTTGTGGGTAACCATCTCCCCCACCCCCACCCCCCACCCCCACCCCGGGTGTACAACAATCTCTGTTGACCTTACTACCGGGTAAATAAATCACGTATTGCGTTAAGAGGGACACAGAGGTATCATTGGTATTTAACCATTGGCTGTGATTGATTTGATTTTTACTGTAATATCCATTGATTTAACAGAAGACATCCTCTTTCCTTGGAAGATTTAAGATTATGATTAGTAAGAAAAATATCTTGAATTCATGCGTTGTGAATTTTTGCTTTTTAACTATTTTGTCCTAGAAAAAGCTTCAGCCTGTAAAAGAAATACATGAAATAGTAAACAAAGCAAAAATAACAGTCCCTCGCACTATTTTTCCAACACAATTCTTTATCTTAAGAAAAAAATATAGTTTACAAAAAAAAAAGAGGTAAAGATAATAAAACTGTAAAAATTGTATGAAATCATTCATATTGTTTTTGTCTCCGATAAAAGATTATTGTGCCGGGAAATGAAAGGAAAATAAGAAAACACGAAACTGAGAAGGTTTATGAATTATTCAGTAAAGGATTATACTTCGTACGACCATAAACTTTCTTCCGTCAATCAAAAATGATAAATTTCATAAGAAATGTGTTGAAATATATATGAAAAATTATTATCTTGTAATAAACATACAATATTCTGCTTCCCCTTTAAAATTATTCCGTATAAAACCGATTGATAGTTGAAGGTTGAAAGTATCGTTTTCAATTTTTTATTTTATTTATTTTTTTAGTCTATTGCTGGAATTTTTTTAGTGTTT
>NC_090752.1:75224136-75231636 GCF_036898095.1 Palaemon carinicauda
TCTGCTATAGATGGGAGGTTTGCGTAGCCTTATAGGTCTACCTGCTGAGTCGTCAACAGCCATTGCCTGACCCTCCCTGGTCCTAGCTTGGTGAAGAGGATGCTTGGGAACTGGTCATATGTGTATATGGTCAGTCTCTAGGGCATTGTCACTGTCCCTTGCCTCTGCCATTCATGAGCGGTCTTTAAATATTAAATAGTTCGTATTCTCCAAGAGCGTAAATGAAATAGGAATTCGTCTTTGCTTCTTGGCTAAACTGTTTTCATAGTCAAGTGAGTTTATATTCCAAGAGGGAAGGTGACGCTCTTTAATTTTTTCCTATCGGGTTTTAAGACCTAACATTAAAAGCTGATTAAAAAATACCTTTGTGGCAATTACGTTATAGTTAAATATTAAGTTTGTTTTTTTATTTCAATTTCTGAATGCTATTTTATTACCAATATTGTAATCTTAAAATTCGAGCTAGTTATACATTGCTGTCTTTTTTTTAATTGAAAAATGCATTGAAGTCATAATTAGATATTAAGTTTATTTCTTCATTCAGTTTCAGAATACTATTCATTATTAAGTTATATGCCGCTTTCTAGTTTTTTTTTAATAATTCATTGAAATATTAGATACACATTTTTTTTTAATTAAAATTAGGATAAACCTGGAGGCTAATTATTAAAGCTGTTTGCTGACAAGATTGTTTTTACCCTGACCTTGAATATCTCTTCACACTGCCCAAAATCTTCCAGAACGTTGTGGAGATTGCCGTTGAAGAGGTCCTTGAAGCCGGCGAATGGTTCCTGTCCCTCTACAACGACGACGGAGATCCTCACCAGGTATCCTTGGTCATCACCACTGGACCCGGAGTCGGGGAATGCCCCCAGCGCTGTAACGACAGAGGAGATTGCATCCTAGGGCGGTGTCGGTGCCGGGCAGGATACAGTGGTGTTGACTGTTCGCAAAGTACGTGGTTTTCATTATTGTTTTCTTTTCCTTTTTCAATTGTTGTTTACTTCATGTATGATTTGGTGTTTTTTGGAATTTTTCACCGTGCGTAATATTTAAAGATTTTTATAGTTTTTCTACTTACCATTTTCATTTTTAAGCTCTCCCACGACGTTTTTTATAATTATCAAGCTATTTGGAGCAAATATAAAAAAAACTCCTTATTTTCAAGATCTCTAAACGGTTCCAAGTGGTTCTCTGTATTCGGGGGTCCACAAAAGCACCCTAAAAACCCTGTTATCAACCGAATCGCTCCTACTGGCTGATTAGGACCAAAATTCCGTGTCTGGCATAAACGTTATTTGTTTTTAAACCAGTATATCATATTATTGACTCCTCTTTTGGCATTGTTAATATTTAATCGATTCTTATAACCATCAACTAACAAGAATTTCTTAAAATAATGTTGTGGTAGTCTATTGGAAGTATCACTGATGTTATTTGTTGCCTGCCTGTCTGGCCACCTATGTCTATCTGTCTATAACTCTATATGTATTCGTGTGTTTTTGTGTGTTTATATATATATATATATATATATATATATATATATATATATATATATGTATATATATGTGTGTGTATATATATATATATATATATATATATATATATATATATATATATATATATATATATGTAGAGAGAGAGAGAGAGAGACAGAGAGAAGAACATTCAATTCAAATTACCCCTGGTAACTTATTATGAGTATGAAAATCAAAACATAGTCACGAATATAATATAATTTTATTTCTACCTCACATTGGGATCGAACCCATGACATTATATGAAAGGGCTATGTGGTGTTTCCCTTTTTTTGCCTTCAACATGTGTCAGTATCAGTTATATATACGTATAATCAGTTTAGTCATTTACACGAGAACAATGAAAATGAAGGGTAAAGAATATGTCCCTTATCAAAGTATTTCGTGAATTTGTTGTTGAATGTCCTTAGATTACATAAGCGAATCGAAATTACATACCATCCATTACCTGAACGTTTATGCTTAAAATAATAAATTAGTTTTGCTCTTTCCAATAAAGACCGAGGGAAGTGCTACAAAATGGGAGGATGAAAAAGAATAATTCCTTGTATTATTAAAATGCAAACGACAGGACCTGTTATGGTAATGACCCACAATTAAGTCAATTTGTTCATGCTAAACATTGCAAGCCAGTAAATGTGGCATGTTACAGTTTTTTCCTCTCTCTCTCTCTCTCTCTCTCTCTCTCTCTCTCTCTCTCTCTCTCTCTCTCTCTCTCTCTCTCTCCATGTTTACATATATATATATATATATATATATATATATATATATATATATATATATATATATATATATATATACATATATATATATATATATATATATATATATTTATTTATTTATTTATTTATGACAGACAGAAGTCTACATAAAACATTCTCTCTCTCTCTCTCTCTCTCTCTCTCTCTCTCTCTCTCTCTCTCTCTCTCTCTCTCTTTTGTTTTGCTAAAGGTTTCACTGGTAGTTTTTTTAGTCTTTTCTCCTTTCCCCCGTAACTAAGTTATACTCCCTTTTGTTTACTCATTCGTTTTCTATTGTTTATTAACGTTTTCTCTTTTATACTGGTTCGCTGTTGTTTACAAGGTTTACTGACTTTTTTTCTATCGTATCTTTTTATCGTTTGTTTTACGCTCATTTCTTGTTAGCCCGTTTTTCTTCTGTTTTCAAAGCTGTATCTAATTCCTAATTGTTTTTGTAATGCAAGGAAAGCTGTTACTGAAGCAATTTTAAGCATATTTTTTACTATTCACGCGTTAGATTCTATCCAAGTATTGTTTATTTTCAATAATTAGCTGACATGGAATTTCCCTGTGAAATTAAAATAAAAAATCGAGAAAGAGGAAGCGCAAACCCCCGACAACTCAAAACCGTCTCATTCCGAACTCTCAGTGGATTCGAACCCATCTTGGATTCAAGTCAGTTCTTGTATGGCCTATCAACCACATCTCGAACAACTGTAACCGAAATTAAAACTTTTTGAAATGTCTTTCAGACAAACAGACTGCAATATACAAAATGAAAGCTAGATATCCGTCCATCTTCCCTAGTCTCTCTCTCTCTCTCTCTCTCTCTCTCTCTCTCTCTCTCTCTCTATATATATATATATATATATATATATATATATATATATACATGTATTTTTCCTGTCATATTGAGTGGCTTTGCCACACGTATGGTTACTCGGTCTCTCCGTCCTCCCTGTAGGGGAAGAGGACTAGTCATACCGTGGTGAGAGGGGGTACCCCGAGAGGTGGCTAGGAAAGGAGAAGGGGTGGGAAAGGTTGTATCTTTGTGCTTGTGCGTGCATATTTAACTTGATGTTTAGCCGTCGTTTCTGATGGGTCACGTATATTAGTTGATAAGAAAGAGACTAAATTTACATCATATCTCTGATTTCTCGTCATCAACATGATTTACTGCTGCTCGCAGGACCCCCTTGGTCAGTTACAAGGATATGGATTTTAAAATGCAATGTTTATCCATGTTTCATTTTTCTTTGTGTAGTGTTAATAATTATTAACACTACACAATAATAAGTGCAATGTGTAGACTTACTTTCTTCCTGCCACAGCTCCTTTTATAAAGATTGTTCTATGTGCAGAAAAAAATTGCCTTGATCTAAGCGTCTAGAGACGATACGTAACATCCCTAAGGTTGGGAAATCCTATCTCGACCCTCTCTTATATTACCGTTATTTTGACGGGCTTCGTTGATCGAGTATCCATATAGAATTCATCACCTATAACTTAGTGATATTTGTTTTATGGTTTGTAATTCGGCAGTTTACAAGACGGTTTAATTAGCATAATCGTCTCTCTATTATGTATTAAAATGTGTTAGGAACTCGTTTATGCCTTTGGTTGTAAATTTGCCGTCATAGTTTTCCTAATTGAAATTATAATTTATACCGTCATTATACAACTTTTTAACGACTTTTCAACTATCTTGTATTTTTTCACCTGGGATACTTTTTCCTACAGAGGAATAGATATAAAAATATTACCTGCGATTCTTAGATTCTAATTAACTATCCGGTAAAGAAAGGAGGCTTTAATGATCTATGTAGTTTGTAGTGAATGTTTTAATTTGGCTGACATGTCAATGAAACACAATATTGTTTATGCTTTCACTGTTAAAAATTTGTATTAATAAAACGGTAAAAGTCTGGCAACATTTATTCCAGGACTTTTACCGTTTTATAAACGTTTATATTGACGTAAAAGAGTGATATTACGGTCACCCACCTGTAAATTGTAATAACAAAGTAAGGTAAAATTACAGTCACATGTATTTTACTGAAATACGGTTGAGAACAGTATATTTTCCGATAGAAAAATTCTGTTTTTTCTAAGTGAGTTGTTTATTTGATGCTGTTTATACCGGAATTGTAAAGGTAATTATGCATTGAGCATTTCATTAATAAGTGCTTCTTTGTTTCTTGTTGAATAATAATGGAACCTCCCCTTCGAGATTTTGTAATCAAAGATGCGTATTTCACACAAAAAATTCTTGACTGAAAGCGTACTGTATTCCCTTAATATTTTCTAGGCACTGCATACTTGCAATCATTAAGGCCATTGACAATCGTTTCCTATTCACTTCATTTTACCCGTATCTTTCTACGGTACTTGTCTGCAGTGGCAAAGGCTTAGTATCATATTGTAATTAGCCCCATGAAACCACATAAGACACAATACTACACAGTATTCTAGAATTTTTTTCCAGCTGTGATCAGATTGTGGATTGATCTTCCTGATCAGGTTGTTGAATCGGGAAATTAACCCCATGAAACCACATAAGACACAATATTACACAGTATTCTAGAAGTTTTATTCCAGCTGTGACCAGATTGTGGATTGAACTTCCTATTCAGGTAGTTGAATCGGTGGAGCTTCAAAAGTTCATAATTGATGGGAATGTTTTTATGTTGAACAGGCTAACCTAAGTCTTTTTTTGTAGTTAATACATGTCAGATCTATTTTGATGTTACTGTTCTTAAAATGTTTTAATTCATTACTTCTCTTGTAATTTATTTATTTCCTTATTTCCTATCCTCCCTGGGCTATCTTTTCCTGTTGGGGCCTTTTTGCTTATAGCATCCTGCCTTTCCAACTAGGGTTGTAGATTAGCTAGTAATAATAGAAATAAAATTAATATAATTCACTTTCTTTGGCGTCTCTTTAGTAAGATATAATCCAGGGATAGTGTAAAATTCAGACATTTCGGTGATATGACGTCATTTGGAGTGAGGATAATTTTTATGTTTCGGAAGTGTCTGTGAATGATCCTCCCTCCAGCGAACGTGTGGTTTTATTGTCGAGATCAGAAACCTTTCTTTAATCGTTGCTGGCATGAAAATCGCAGGGTATCTAGCTGCCGCCTCTTGGAGCTGGGGCGAGCGATATGAAATCGAGATTGGATATAAAAGTGGCGAACCTCTTTGACTGGAAGCAATAAATGCCACTGAACGAGGGATATTAACCATTTAATATAAGCCAGATCCGAAAAGAAGAGTCGATATCTTGCCGGCCCTGCTGGTGGTGACGCGCATGCGCTTCACTTTCGAAAATAGAACGAGAATTGTGCACGGGATTTATAAAGCAGGATTAAAAATAGCATTAATTGTATAGTCACAAGATATCATTGCACCACCGGTTGTATTGAAGTGAATATTGCGAAAAGATTTCTCTTAATATATTTATTCATTAAGTTGTATATAGTAAAAAATCTTAATCTCCGTTTCTTCAATATACTTCAATATGTCGTCTACACATTATATTATCAAAATGAATATTTAGGCAATTTATGAACGATTTTTTATTTACATTTATTTAATATTCCAATTAGAAATAAATCTATTATAAAGATGTCTTGCCATATCCGATAACTGTGGAAGCTTTAGTAAAAGAGTGATTCACATCAAACATCGCTGCGCAGAATTATTACCTTCGACCTGGATGAAATGAAAGGAAAAAATACATCTGGTGCACTCTTTTGGAAACGCCCATAGCAACAGGTGGAAGATTCTCTCTCTCTCTCTCTCTCTCTCTCTCTCTCTCTCTCTCTCTCTCTCTCTCTCTCTCTCTCTCTCTCTCTCTCTCTCTGAGACGCAATAATAAATTGGAAATACGTCTCGATTTAACTTTTTAAGAAGTTGAAAACAACCCATTCTCTCTCTCTCTCTCTCTCTCTCTCTCTCTCTCTCTCTCTCTCTCTCTCTCTCTCTCTCTCTCTCTCTCTCTCTCATCATTAGCAACGTATTGATATTGTAGTGACAAAAAGAGAGGGAATCTTTAATAAGATTATTGGTAACTATTTATTTTTTCGTTGTAAAATATTTGTGCTTGAAAGAGAGAGAGAGAGAGAGAGAGAGAGAGAGAGAGAGAGAGAGAGAGAGAGAGAGAGAGAGAGAGAGAGAGTATAGATTTTGACTGCGTACTAACGTTTAACCACCTGGTACAGGATTCCCTGTGTAGGTCAGTACAGGCATACGGTATTTCTAAGAAAAACGCCGTACTTGTCAGGTCAGGGAATTGAACACAAATTCCTTTGTTTTTGACGAGAGAGAGAGAGAGAGAGAGAGAGAGAGAGAGAGAGAGAGAGAGAGAGAGAGAGAGAGAGAGAGCTTACTGTGGGGAATCAGAGTGAAGAGATTGGAGAGGGTCCTTGAGCGTAGGAGTGAGCTGCTTGCTTGACTGACAGGCGATTTGATTGAAGATCGGTCAGTATTAGCCCGACTCTGGAAGGGTAAATGGCTTGACTCAATTATTTTAGTTGTTTTTTCTCTATAGAACTCTCTCTTAACTTTCCACCATCCCCTGGTTTAGATATTCACCCTCGTTTGAAATTAGTTTGTATTCTCCTTGCGTAATTACACAGCCGAGTGTTTGGTTGATTGTATGGGTAAAATGCGTAATCGAAGCTGGAGTGATAGTACTTTGAGATATGGGCTTTTTTTTTTTTTATTATAGTTTTAGAAAAATTCTAGTAGTTTCTGTATTAGCATTACTGAACATGCACCGTGAAATCTATCATAACGTTGACTATTCATTGTTTGGTAATTCATTCCTAAAAATTATTATGAAAAAGTTTTATTCATTAATGTAAATATCCATATTATGTGAAGACACAGACGAGCAAGATTTCTCTGAACGGAGACATTTTGTGACGTCACCCCTTTATTGAAGACATCCAGCTGTAAGGGACAAGACAGTGAATTCCTAAAGCTGGAAGTTAATGGTATTATTATTATCATTATTATCACCTAAGTTACAACCCTAGATGGAAAAGCAGGATGCTATAAGCCCAATGGCTCCAACAGGGAAAAGTAGCCCAGTGAGGAAAGGAAATAAATATACTACAAGAGAAGCAAAGGACAATTACAATAAAATATTTTAAGAACAGTAACAGCATTAGAATTAATTTTTCATATATAAACTTTAAAACTGGCAATGAATTTGCA
>NC_090752.1:75234136-75239136 GCF_036898095.1 Palaemon carinicauda
ATATACATTCAAGTATTTGTATCAACCTTTGTTTTACCTAATTCGATACCCTTTTTTTTTTTTATTACCGATTCACCTTTTAATGCCTCCCTAAAAAAAGTATTTTCTAACTAAATTCCAATTCATATCACGCCGCTTCTGAGTTACTTTATTTGCCGTGAATAAACAGAGTGAATTCTACTCGTGTTATTATCTTTTTCTTTCGTGTAATTCCATTTGCAAAATCTAATTAAGTCTCTCAGAGAATGCCGCCGATCTCACCCATGAGACTAAAGTTTCATTTTTATTCTAAATTCATTTCTTATTTCTCTTTTCCTTTTGTGATCGCTTGACAATTCCCCCTTTTTTTAAAATTTTAATTTTCGTTTGTATATTTTTATTTTCTAATCTTCTCTCTCTTCGCCCTTTATGATAATTTTGATATTTGCTTCTTTTAATGTGAATTCTTCCTTTTTTATTTTTGAGAGAACTTACTTTTTTCAATCGATATTTTATTTTCAATTCGTTTACATGATCCTTTAAATTAAAGCATAGTCGAGTTTTATTGCTCCTCTATAAGCATGAGATTGAGAGCTTATGGGAAACAAACTGAGATTATGATATGTAAAATGACAAAGAAAAGTATTTAATCCGATGGTTCTACGTTTAGATGAACATAAAGCACTTCAAGAAGAAAATGACACGATACAGATTTTTTATATTCATGAAGAGGTAAAATATATGCGTTATTCCTCAAGATGAGTCATATTTGAAATTTACCAAGACTGATGTAATTCTGTGGTATACGCTTTCGATGATAAATCCTTTTCAGTATGAGTAATGATTAATTACTATTATTTGAATAGAAACCGATAAATACATTATGTAATCTTACTCATTAAAGCGTCGTGAGTCACTAGACATATAAGCATTAATGTGCAAGGTCAGAAAATGGCTATATTTTGAAAGATTCCAGAAAAATACTACAGAAGTATGGCTAATTATCAATCACTTTCTTATTAAGAAAAGCATTAAACCAACCTATCAGTCGTCAGCTTTATGTATTATTATTATTATTATTATTATTATTATTATTATTATTACTTGCTAAGCTACAACCCTAGTTGGAAAAGCAGCATGCTATAAGCTAGGGGCTCCAACAGGGAAAATAGCCCAGTGAGGAAAGGATAAAAGGAAAATAGAATATTTTAAGATTAATAACATTGAAATAAATGTTTCCTATATAAACTATAAAAACATTAACAAAACAAGAGGAAGAGAAATGAGATGGAATAGTGTGCTCAAGTGTACCCTCATGCAAGAGAGGGTGAAGAAGGTATAAAAACCCTATCCACCTCCTCAAATTAACCCCCTCCCCCCACCTCTTCCTTCCTTCCTTCCTTCGCCATTCCTCACCTCGTCGAGTATAAATATCAGCTGAATCTCATCCTCGGTATTTCCAGTTCTGTGGCGTCCTCTTTGACTAGTCACAGTCGCTCAGGATTAAATGATGAGAGGGCAGCCAGACCTGACATTTTAGAATAACTAATATCTTCCCCACTCCCCTTTTCCCACGAAAAAGGGGGGGAGGAATCTTATCCTCCTTTCCCCCCGACATAGCGTACAGTTTGGTGGTCTCTTTTAGTATTTTTCATTTGTATGAAATTACGTGTTTTATAAGTACGGTTATCGAGTACAGTAGATAGTACCATTATTATTATGATTATTATTATTATTGTTATTATTATTATTATTATTTATTTTTTTTTTCGAAACAAATTCATAATACTTTTGTAAAAAAAATATGTTGAAAGAAGAACAGGAAGAGTTCTCAAAATCTCTCATATTTTTAGATAGTTTTTTGACATATAGGCTATACCTTTATTTTGGATTGATTTCGACATTTTGGTGACTCATGATAATGATACCATTATTATCAACCGAAGCCGTACTAATAATCCCCTCCCGAATATAAATGGCCGGAAAGGCGTGATTAAAGCAACGTTACTACATTTTTTCAACGGGATTTTTACCCTTGGGAACGAAGTAAGGAAATGAGCATCTGGCAACCTCATCTCCGCATTTTCTTCTTACGGCATTTAATTAAATTTCGGTCTTGGGGAGGGGAGACGGGGAGGGTTAGGGGGGATTGGACTTAACCCTCCAAGGACTTACCACCTGTATATGTAGACTTGCTTGAATAAGTCCTCGTCGTGTCTAGTATGCAGAACGACGTTAGCCAAATGGAAAGATCTTATTTGCGGCAAAAGAGACAGGGACAGAGAGAGACCGTGTGATGAGGAATTTGTCTTCGTATGTAAAAGTGAGGTTTACCAACGGCGTTATGCATCTCAATCCACCGCCGAAGTATTCAGTGGGGGGCGACAGCAGTTGGAGTTTTTTTTTTTTTTTTTTTTTTTTTTTTAGATATTCATCTTAGTTTATACGTGTAAATATTTGCCATGCGAGCTGCACAATAAAGTTTTTTCCAGTGTTTGGGATGTCATTTTCTTATCTCGGCTGTTACCATTTTCAGATTTTTATATTCTTGTGCATTCTTATTTACTACTTTAATCATTAGGGATTCATATAAAACAACCGAAATTTTTCAGTGTGTAATTGTTTTTTTTATTCTTTATAATTTTAACTGATTTAGATTAAAATTAGTTAGCCATTTGTGGTTATCAATATTAATCTTTATTCTCAGTATTGTTAGTGTTTAGTTATTTTAAGATTTCTTATTTATTGTTGTTAATCGAGTTTCGCAATGTGTTTGTAATTTGTATCAGCAGAAAATTAAAAATAGCTAAAGTTTATTTAGAGGCAAATTCATACGTTCAATTTCAATTTATATTGCTCGTAGTTTTATCCTTTGAACTTTATATTAATTTATTTAAAACTCATATTGTTATTCATAGCTTACATTCTCTTGCATTAAGAGGTTATTCATTATTAGAATAAATCATGAAAACACAAGTCCCTCAGAGGCTGGCAAGAAAACTCACCTGCTGGAAGTACACAAGGCATGATGTTAGCCAAAAAAAAAAAAAAAAAAAAAAAGGCTATTGGGTCTGCACCAATCTTTTCACCTCCCACTATACTTTATTTTAACACTTTTCCTTCCAATCCTAATTCCCCCCTCCCCTCCCCCACCTATCATATTCCTCTATACTGTAGCTGTAGTTTTCGTTCTATTGATGTTTATTTATCACTATAGGAAATTAAAATATTACATTTTCTATTTATGTAAATTAATGGATACATTTAATTTAATTATTAATTTCATAGGTTACATTTTCTTAAATTCAACATGTACCTTGCTATTTATTTTGAACATTCCGTTATTTTTATTTCATTAATGCATACATTTATTCATATTTTGAATGGTCATTATTGGTGTTATTGTTAATATTATCATTATTGTTGTTGTTAATTTTTCTATAACTTATTATTGATAGCCAAACTACAACCCCTTTTGGCAAACCAAAATGCGACAAGCCTAAGTTGGAAAACAGCCCATTTAAAAAAAAAAAAAAAAACGTAAAAGATATTTGTTGGATAGATTAAAAAAAAACATATTAAGATGAATAAAATCCGTAAATGGGGAATACTTACATCAACCTGCTCAACAGATTTTTTTAACTTTAATTATTCCACTGATTTAAATAATTGATTGTGAAAATCTGTGCTCGATTTAGTCGCAGCTGGACATTTATTTTTCATATTACCATGTAATTATATAAAGCATTACGTTTCGTTAAACTTATCATACCCAAAAATTAATTACTACTCCTACTACTACTCCTACTACTACTACTACCACTACTACTACTACTACTACTTGCTAGGCTACAATCCTAGTTGGAAAAGCAGGATGCTATAAGCCCGAGGGCTCCATCAAAGCCTTAACACCATAATTGGCGGCGGAAGCACCTGGTTATTCGTGAATCTAGAAAAACTAAAAAGTTTACTCGTAGAAACTTTTGATAGAAATACAACTAAGGTTTTGTTTCATTTGTTTCAGCAAATCTTTTATAACTATTTCTTTAATAAAAAAAAGCATTATAAATCTTATCTAGTGATTCAAAAACGCATAATTATTTAAAGATTACAAAAAGTAGATCTGAATCTTTAGTTCAAATTAGGTCAAGTCTAACAATTGTGTTGTTGATAGAAACCCTGAGCCTTCAGTTTTCGTAAGAGTGCTTTTTGATGCTTACTTAATATATTTCTGAATTACTGTACATTTGCAAATCCAAGCATGTTTGTTTAAGCATCACATGTCCGCCAATAGAAACCTTCGTTATGTCATCAAATAAATTAGTCTTAAATTGACGTATTGAGAAAATTGCCATTTTTGGGGGTATAATTATTATTACTAGCTAAGTTGCAACATTAGTAGGAAACGCTGGATGTTATAAGCCCAAGGGCACGAACAAGGAAAATATCCCAGTGAGGATAGGGACTAAGGAAGCATATAGTATCCTTCTCTTTTCGCTTCGCTTTTCGAGAGAGGACATTTTCTCTTGCTAATGGTTCTCTTTTAAATGGGTCGCTTGCTAAGTTTGTTTTCTTATATTCATTATGTTGTAAAGATGTGAGGTTTATTACTTATGTGTTGAGATTAATTCTTTAAGAGAAATTGTATTATGATAATATACCCTTTTGAGTAGAATGTAGTTAGTTTCGAGTGAAAGAGGTGAATATTTTAGGGTGTCCCAAAACCCTTTTTTGTTATTATTATCCTGTCGTTGTTATGACTTATTTCTTTGTAGTAAAATAGTTATTAATATCATTATTTCTCGTGTTGTTGTTGTCACGGTTATAGAAAGTGAATAAACCTGAGAAGCAACCTCAGCCGTATTTCTTTCATTGTTATTGCTGTTGATAACAATAACAGCAATGACATAAAACGTTTGTGATAGGTTATTGATCATCATCAATGGTAGATTTAAGATTAGTATTATAATCCCTTTATTGTTGTTAATGATAAAAATGTTAATTATCATTATAATTTTTTA
>NC_090752.1:75246636-75276636 GCF_036898095.1 Palaemon carinicauda
TCTGCAACGACCATGTTGATAACGATCGAGGTAAAGTTATGAAGACGTTATCGTTAGAATTATTTATAAAGTTATTAAAATTCTTATTATTTATGAAAATCCTAAAATTATTATTTATAAAAGTACTAAAATTATTATTTATAAAGTTGTTAAAATTATTTATAAAAAGAATTAAAATTATTATTTTTAAAAATGTTATAGTTTTAATAAAATAGTGATTTTAATGGTTTTGATAATATTAATCAATTTAATAATTCAATGTCTTGGTTAATGCAGTTCACATGGAAAGACTTAGCTGATGGTTTTTCTTTTCTTTTTTTTTATCATCGGTTTTATCTTTGTGATGTGTTAAATGGGATGATAGTTGTTAAATAGAAATACTTAAGGTAAAAATAATCAAAACAATAAGATTTCCCTGTTTGGTGAATACTTAGGTACATGAAAAGTTCCCTTTGAATTTTTTATGAAATTTTATTCTGAAAGAAAAAGGAAAAAAAAAATTATTATAGATCACATGATTTTTTTGGCGGGATGAAAATCCTCATTGTTTTCAGTTTACCTGGAGTTTTTTTTATTAAATGTATACCACTAATATCACTCGAAAATCACAAATAGTAATGTACGCTCTCGGTTTTCCCCGTTAAAAAGACACATTCTATTTGCATGTATTACATACAAAGTTAAATGTAACTTTCAAAACATTACGAGAGACTGAGAATTTGTCACAACAGTTAATCTTTTTTTTTATAGATTATTTTGGAAGTTCGTAATCATAAAGTTACTTAGATGACGTCATTTTTAAAATTTTATTTTATCTGAAGTTGCTCGTTATACATGTATATTTTGAACCCCTAAAGGGCAATTGCTTGTTACTGGTATTACCTTTCAAAGAATACTCGGAATAGCGTGATATTTTCTTTTGAAGAAATTTTTCATTATTATTATTATTATTATTATTATTATTATTATTATTATTATTTTTATTATAATTATTATGATTATTACTATTATTATTATTATTATTATTATTATTATTACGCATAAATTTATCGTGTGATTCCTAAAATGTGATTTTGTTTTCAATAAAAACTACAGGTTCGATATCACATTTTCGAGTCATCTCCCATCTCCGCATCTCGATCCAGGATTCTCTTTCATAACTGTCAATCATTAACCCTACCAGTATGTAAACAAATAAAGGAATTACAGTACGCCCAGTAATGATATCCATCGCTACGTTTACACCCCTTTCTTCCATTGAAGCTTTTGGGTTTCAATTCTTAGCCCATCCTCAGCTGTAGATATTTTTTTTTATATAATATTGATAAGTAAAGATAATTAAAGTTAAGATGTGTTCCGTCTTCTAAATATTTCAAAAGTTCAAACTTGCTGCGAATGTTTTCATGTTGAACAGGCTAACATATGTCTCTTTTTTTATAGTTTATTTGTGAAAGATCTATTTTAATGTTGTTACTTTTCTTTAAATATTGCCTTTTTATTGTTCATTATTTCTCTTGTAGTTAATTTATCTCATTATTTCCTTTCCTCACCGGGCTATTTTTTCCCTGTTGGAGCCCTTGGGCTTTTAGCATCCTGCTTTTCCAACTAATGTTGTTGTTTAGCTAGTAAGAATGATAATAAAAATAAACGCTGAAAAGTCGTAGATCCTCTGGTTCCGTCTTCATTACCTATGGCCTCTTACCTGTAACTTCCACGTGACCTTTCACCTCTCCTCTCAGATGGACTCACGGACTGCGAGGACCCCGAATGCTGCACACAGTCCGCCTGCATTGACTCCCAACTGTGCGTCTCGAGAGCGACCCCCTTCGACATCCTGCTGAGGAAGACTCCCGCCGGCCCGACCGCCTCCTTCTTCGAGAAGATCGGCTTCCTGATTGAAGAGGACTCGCTGCAGCTCTTCACTAAAAGCGACAACTTCAACAGGAGGTGAGTGGGTCCCTCGGGGGCGTGTGTCGTGTTAGGCATCTTCATGTTAGTAGACTTCACAAGAACACGCGCTTCCTCAGTCCGAGAGTTGCACTTCGCTCTGTGTCTACTGTCGACGACAGTTGTTAAGATAGTAATGTACCAGTAGGAGTAATTGGTGTTATGTCCTTCATTCTATCTGATGAAAGAAAAAATAAAAATATTAAGGATGAAAAAATTAAGTTCAAGAAATAGATTCTTCTAGAAAAAAAAAACTTTAAACTTGAATAGTATTTTGCACAGCGGGTTTTTAACATCATCAAATCTACTGATTAGCATCAAATCTATATTTCTGTTTCAAGTCACTGTGTAGATTTCGTGTTATCTTTCAGTCTATTTGCTCTCTACTTTTTAATCTCAAAATCCATTCTGGAATGTTGAATTACTTTCTTGTTCAAACACATTCCTATTTTAGATGATATTTATTCAATATCACAGGCATTATCATTATTATTATTATCATTATTATTATTATTATTACTACTACTACTACTATTATTATTATTATTATTGATATATTCGATTCTTACTTGGACTTCATCCAGTATTAACTGTCTTCATTTGAACTGATCCATTTTCTCTTTCTTATGTATATTATACCATCATCATCAGATATCTTAGATATATGTTATTCGAGGAATGGCTACTTATCTTTTTCTGTGGATTATCAGTAAATAAATTATTCCCTGTGAGCTTATAAAGTGTTAAAGTAAAACCTTTTGATCTTCACTTTTTTAAAAAGTAATAAGGAATACTATTCTCAAAAAAAAGATATATTGTCCTTAAAAACAACATTAGTATTTTTATCACTGTATTGCATCCCACGCGTACCATTTGGAGATTGTGTGTGTTTTGTCTGAGGCTGGGTGGCTCCAAACATAGTGTAGTCACTGTACTTCATAATTGCCGTCTGTTAATCTATGTCACACTGCTGAGGCGTAGTCACGTTTGTGTTGCTACAGTAGACAGTGGTAGAAGAAATCATGAATCCATGAATATTGATGATACCAAAAAAAAAAAAAAAAAAATATTTATATATATTGATATGATGAGTCCAGAGGTGAACCAAAATGTCTTTGCTAAATGTTGATAGATTTCGCATTTGTCTCTATATATTGCGATTGATTCTTCTTTATACCTGGTCACTAAAAGTGACTTTGTATATATAGTATTGGCAACAGATCAAAATAGGTAGCGATTTCTAGATAAGTACTGTCTGTGAGACTAGAAAACTCTTAGTGCGTGAGGAGAGCCTTGATAAGTAGAAGCAAATGAGGAACTACTAATAGTTGCAGATTGGCACTAGATTTCATAGTGGCTCGGACGATTGTTGACTAGTAATGACACAACCAAGTGTCCCCAGCAGTTACTGATTAATGCTGTCATTTGCCATATAACTAACCATCACTGGTTGGCTCAAACTCTTGTCAATTATCTTGGTTAGTGAGTACTGAGAACTGAGTACCTCGATCAGTTCCTGAATACATTTTATTGATAGCATCTCTTGCTGTTGCTAATAGTATCTAGCAAATGTTGGTTACCTTTAGCAGATGTTGAATACCCTAGAAGTTCCTAATGACTTCTAGCATCTGCTGGATTCCCCTTGCTAGATACCTTTAGTACTTTAAGAACCATAGCTTGCTGAAGGCTTCTCCTACAGTTGCTGGGTTCCGCAATGAATGGAGTTGTCCGTCGTCTGTAACAATTGCTGAGTGCCTCTACCAAATGCTCAGTACCTCTTGCATACATTGAGTCCATCAAGTAATTGTCTAATGACTAGCAGTTTCTAAGTGCTTCCTGCAGATGCAGAGTATATCAAGATCTCTTCATTTCAACCTTCTGTTAAAGATTTAAAGATTTGTAGTCCACAGATGGGACAGTCATGATGAATTTCCTTATCTATTCTGATTTGTGTTCTCTTCAATCTAGATATGTAAAGACCCGTGCTACTTCTTGAAAACAAGTCATAGATATTTTCGCCGTCAATCTCTGGGGATCGCCTTCTCAAGTACCTGTAGCTTGTAGGTACATAAATTCTGAATATGCTCTTTCCTAAACAGCTTAGGCGATACTCATCTTGGATGAATACTTGTGAAACCCAAGTTGCCTATACGTCTAAGTAGTGTCACTTTGTATCGAGTAACTTTGGTCTATGATTCTTTCCATCTGGAGCCTTTTCAAGTCTCACCTTTCATTACTCTTAAATACTCCTTCTAGCTCCTCCTGCTCCTCCTGCTGCTCCTCTTCCTCTACCTCCTCCTCCTTCCTCTCCACCTGATCCTTCTCATGTCTCACTCTCTCTTGAGTCGGGGCTTATGTGCCAACCAAGTTCCAGGTTCTTGAGAATGATGCCTTTTGACTCGCCTTAGATTTATCGGTAGTGTTGACGGTACTCTGTAGATTGGCCGCCCAAACAGAGTACCGGCTTAGCAAAGTTGTATGGGGTACCCGTGTTGGATGCATTAACTTGTGAGCAGGATACAAGTACCATGTTGTGTTTCATCCAAACCCCGCTGCGTACTTGCTGGTTTATATCTTAATTCAGTGCTTAGATTCCATGTGTAGTCATACGAGAGATAACCAACTATGCATAATAGTATGTCTGTAAAACTTGTTAAACTATACAACTCTCATTGGTAGTCAGTAATTACTATTTAGTTAAATTATATTTGATGTCCCTTTGACGTTCTTCTGTGTATCTTTGAGAGGTTGGAATTGTCTATTAAAGCTTTAGCATGCTTTAACTTATGCTTGGTTAAAAGGTTATCTCTCTATCTCTCCCTATAGTAATGATTAGTTGATAATGTTCAATCAATTCAATTTGTTTCTAAGCTCAACCATACAGTTTTGCATACGGATTGTTAGTTCCGTAATGCACGATAAATATCTCCTTTCCAAGTGAAAGCAAGAGTCATTTCAAGTCAATTTAACGGTACGCATCGGCGGTCTTGGGTGTATACTGGTTCCCGTTTAGCTTGTAGTAGTTGTGGGAATGTTTGGGTTAACCGCGGCTTTCTCTCCGTGCTGCGTTTCAGTGTTTTTCGGAACAACTTCCACCCGAGGTAAGATTAATAAAGAGCACGTTTAGAAAAAAAGAAACATTTACAGTATATATTTATTTACCTTTTTTTGGTTTAATTTTCTTTTTCCTTTTTTTGGTATTGCATCTTATTTCTCCATAGTTTTAATATTTTACCCAAGTTCCTTTCAGATCGAGTTAGCTGGCAACTTTGCATAAATATTCTTATATTTTTTCTTCCTATTTGTCAGCAACATTTCTGATTTGCACTACCACCCAACCAAACATATATAAATATATATACTGTTATATGTATATGTATTTGCATATGTGGATATATATTGCATAATATGTATACGTACATGGTATGTAATATAACCCTGATAGGACGCAATTGTCCATTTTAATCTTTATTCCTACTGTAATTTGAGTGCAGCCTTTTGCATGTAGGAATGTGAAAAAACATTCCACCATTATTGTTTGCTTGCTATATATACCAATTTGTGTATATCTCTATCGCTGTCAACCCGAAATAATAGCTAAAAAAAAAAAAAACACCTATCATAGCTTGCAGCTTATTCATCTCATGGTCCTAAATATTACGCTTATTTCTCCCCTTTTTAAATGTTTATTTTCTCCGTTTCTTTTTTCCTCTGATTGGTTCGTTTAGCCCAAGACATTCTTCTTCTTTGGTTTTTAATCTTTGTCATAAACGTAACCAACTTTTAAAAAAAACCTCTAATCCCAAGGCTTCATTGTTCTTGTTTCGTTTCCTCGTTTGTTTTCAACTTATTTCTTTCTGTTTGATCATTTGGTTTCTTGTTGGAGATCATTTCAATAATCCAAATACATCTATATATATTTATATATATTTGATTATATATGCGTCATTATTGTCTTAATACTGTCTTCAGTATGGGCTTTTTTGTTACTTGACTGTTGTTCCAATTTGTGTCACTGTAAGAGTCTATTAGAGTTTTTTTATATAGGTGTTGGCATCGTTTTATTATATTTTTTTTTTGTGGGGGTGAGATTTTTTCACGCTGTATATATGTGTCACGTCTTTATTTTTCGTGATCACAATGGGTCATTTGTGTTCTTTCATTCTCTGTCTTCCTCGTGCTGTTTTTCTTCTTTTTTTCTGTCGCATGTGAAAAGCATCTTATTGTGCGCTTCGTCTATTGAAAAAAATAAAAGGTGATTGTCTAAAATGAGAGATTGTTTTTCATGAAGGCAGGATTTCTCAGAGAATACTTGTGAATCCTCATTTGTGTCCTTTTATTAAATCCGCGAGCCAATCCTACCATTGCAGGGTTAGTCACAGACCTCATATTGGAACATTTAAATCATTCTTAAGGATTTTTTTTTATTTTTTTCCGGTTTTTTCTGTTTTAATAAAGAAACCAAACTGTGACACCTCATACACTTGTTCCACAGGTGTAACATTTAAACCATTCTTAAGTAATTGTCTTCTATTTTTCTTTTTTTTTTCTCTCTTTTTTTGCATCAAAGAAACCAAAACTTTGACATTATTGAATGTGATCTTAATTGAATATCTTTTACATTTTTAATACTTTTGATTTTTTTTTTTATTTCACTCTATAGATAATGGTCAAACCTTTATATGGTCATTTGTTTTTATTTTCTTTTAAAAGAAAGGTTCCACTAACTCGATGTCTTTACTTAGGCTTTTTAAGGTCTCATAGTCTTTTTTAAGTATTGAAATTGCAGATCATTTATATTCCATTTTCTGTTCAATCACAATCACATCGGTTGGCCAAAAGCAGAATTTGAATTTTATGTTACGGTACCTTTCAAGTCTCAAGAGATGCTTGCATGAGATTAATTTATACTTTTCTATTTTTTTCGATTATTTTTCGTTATATTTTCATTTGCAGTTTTCTTCATCCCGAATTCTTAGCATTCGCAGTTAGTTCTGTTCTTCTCATATTTATAGATCTGTTACATTTGAGACAGAATACACAGTTGTTATCATTTAAGACGCCAATATTAATCGTTTCATTTTTTCATTTCAGATTAATGAAATGTTTTTCCTTTCATACAACGTAAAAAAAAAAAAGTCAAATATGAATATTTGTTGTGATGATTATTTATTGTCATTGTAATTATAATCTCTGACCACGGGTGAAATTGCATGACATCTGTTTGAAGAAGAAGCTTTTGATGCTGTGCTTTTCGTATCCTACTTGTTGTACCTCTCAATCAGCACTAACAACTGCTGGAGAAGCTGATCAAGCTGAAAGGATGTTTAATGTTGATGTTGCTGTTGATGTTGCATCCGCTACTGCTGCTGCTGCTGCTGATATAGCTGTTGCTGCTTTTAACTGCCCTTCTTCTGTCTGCTGTGCTTTCCATGTGTGCTGCTTTCAAGCATGCTGGTGGGACGATAGGAATTATTTTAACTAGATTTTAAGTTTAGTTTTAAACTCAACGTAAAAGATAATATTTTACTCAATAAGGTTACAGCAATGCAGTGGAATTAAATTTAAAATGCTGAGAATTTCTCTCATATTATTTTCATGAAAAATATTTCAAACTCAAAATAACTAATAGTGAATATTCTAACGCATTAAGGTTGTTTAACTGTAGTAAGTTGTAAATGCACTTTTGTCCATATTTAATGGTTAATCTTATTAAAAGGTTCAATCTGATATATCAACTTTATTATTTGCAATAGAAGTTTTCAAACCATCGTCCCGCCATCTTGAAAGCAACGCGGATGAGGCTTCTATGCTGGAAACTTCCGCTTGCATCTTGTCTCTGTCGTTTGGAATGTTTTTTGCTCCTAGAACCGACACCACCTTTAAGAAAATTCAAAGAATAAGAAATAGAAAATGACTTTTATGACATTTTCCATTAGCCCTCCGAGCTCAGCCCCAGCTTGAACCATAGACGTTTCACCACTGACCATTTAGCCATTGTTAAGTCCATTTCTTTTCAGAATTAGTTTCAAAGAAATCCCCTCTTGATTTTTGCACTCACGGCCCAATGTTTGCTATACACACAAGCACGCACAAAGTGTACATAGCTCAGACACCTACACCTAGCCCGTTTCCACAAAGTGACATAGCTAAAACACTTACATTTAAGCCTTTCCACATGTGTACATAGCTGGAACACTTAATATTTAAGCCTTTTTTTCATATACATTGCATACCCGACATGTATACAGGACGGGCTTGCCTTCGCAAGCACTTGTCAGTACATGCCACCAGGAAGTTAGTTCATCCTAGATTCCATTACAGTATTATGTTGTTTGCGATTTTTTGGTCATTTATCCTTGTGCTTTGCATGCCAGAATTTATTACAGGATTTGCTGAGGCCTTTTCATTTGGAAGCTTGTTTATTTCTATTTTTATTTCATTAGAATTTTTAAAAATATTTTTATTCTAATTTTTGCCTGTATTTCTATTACTATTATTAATATTATTATTAATATTATCATCATTATTATATTCCATTCTAAAGTTTCTCAATATTTCAGTTCTCAGAATTTTCATATTCAATTCCTTTTCAAACATGAATGTATTTTGGGTTTTCATTTGTTTTGTCATGTTACTTGTACACAGAGATAGACACAAAAACCATAAAGATAATGTTAATTGATATCCACAAGTCTTTTATCTTCCACTTTTCATAGATTTCTTGTTCAACTGTTTTCCAAGATGTTAAGTGAATTGCATAAATTAGACTTCAGTTAAAATTGTATGAAAAATAATCATTTATGAATTTTAATCAGAATTATCAGAAACCTAAATTTTCAGCATTAAAATAATTCAAAGAATTCATTTATTCATTTGAACATTTCCCCAAAAAAAATTATAGATTCAAGAATCTTATTGAATTAGGAATGTCATTTATTCATTCAACACATGTTGCTTTCTATCCAATTCTTACCCTTTTTTCCTTGTTTTTCCAATTTCTTGTTTTCATTTCCTATATGCTTCTGCCATTTCAAAGGAGTAATTTTTTTGTATTAAATTCTTTTGTATGCGTTTACACTTTTTGTGCTATATTCTTCATACAATCGTTTTATTTGTTCTCTTCTTTTCCCTTTATATATATATATATATATATATATATATATATATATATATATATATATATATATACATACATACATATATATATATATATATATATATATATATATATATAAATGTATGTATATATATATATATATATATATATATATATATATATATATATATATATATATATAAATAAAGGACTATGTCTATCTTTCCTCTCCTTAGTTTATCTGTCTAATTTGCTATTACCGCTTTATTCTATATTCCCATGATTTGCCCCTTTTTGCATTGATACTGCTTTTGGCTAGTGAATCTGGTCACAACAGCCTTTGGCTTCACACCCTTTTTTTCTAAGCCCTTTTGTTTCCTTTCTGTTACCAACCCTCATCTACTCCCCCTTGGAACCTCATTCATTCCATGGCTCTTCATGTCCCGCACTCCAGTTGTTATTCATCCGTTATTCAACCCATAATTCCCTTCAAACACACACTGGAAGAACGTAAGAAAGAATTTAAAAAAAAGAGAGATCACGCTTCACACCCCACCACCTTCACACCCTGGGCACTCGCCCCATATCCGTCCCTCCTCCCCCTTTCCACCTGTACCACGTTGTCTCCTCACTCTATACCTAACATTCGCCATACCGCCTTGAGACTCACAAATTGGCGAATGTTGAAACCTTGTATAATGCTGTGGCACGCAGACGGGCAGCTGTCGTGCGTGGTCGTGTGGTGACGAAGGCGGGCAGGGGCATCGTCGGCCTCAGGGTATCCACCAACCAAAAGCTCGAAGGCTTCACACTCACGCGGACGGATGGCTGGTTCGACATCATGGTCAACGGAGGAGGGGCCGTCACGCTGTCCTTCGGAAAGATGCCCTTCAGTCCAAGGCTGGTAAGAGTCCGGTGGTTTCTGTTTGACGTTAGGACTCAACAGGTATGAGCTAGGTAGTACGTAATAAATTTAGGTCCTGCGTCTTTCCGTACCAGACTCAAAGGCTTGTAAAGTATGATTATGTGGTTTCCCTTTATTGTTATGCCAGGCACTTTATGGATATGGCCTGCAGTTTAAACCTTGTAAGATTTGGGTGATTGGATATATTATATGGGTTAGAAGGGTTTATCATTTGAATATAGCCATGTGTTTTGGGAACGAAGGAAGTATACCCACTAAAAGAGAGAGATGGAATTGTGTGGTTATAATCTTAATAATATTCGATTTCAAGTGTTTGGATACCGTAGTTTTGACCAGTTTTCGCATTTTGCCCATCTCTTTGTAACATCAATAGACCTTATCTGAACTTAACCATCGAATAGAATTTTTTAGTATTAGTTTTCAGATATTTTTGTCTTCTTGACATTGACAGATATGTCAGAAATCTTGCTATTCTAAAACTAGTGTTTAATAAATTTATACCAAGGGTGATACTAGTGTGTGAACTTCTCATTAATGTATCCATTGTTATCAGTAACAAAATGATGTATATCTATTTTGCTCTTTCTTTCAGGAGTGGCAGTTTTGTTATTGTTTATATTTCATGATTAAGAATTGACATTTTTATAATACGTAATATATGAGAGTTGAGAATTGAAGGGAGTTATATGAGAAGCTGGCCAGCTACCGTGTAAGGATTAAAAAAAAAAAATGGATGAAAAGCGAGGGCAGAAGGGGTCAAATACACACGGCAGAGTGAACATTGAGTATAGAATACATCGTGATCGGCAAGGCGGACTGTAGGCAATAATCGTTAGCTTCCAGGTGCGAGTAAAACTCCATGAGATAGGACTGTAGTTGGTTATAACCTCCAGTTTAACACCTATGTTATACGTAACAGCAAATGCAGCCGTTTCTAGTCCACTGCAGAATATGTCCTTATTCATGTCTGGGGTTTAGCCAGTTTTCATCATCACGCTGACCAGTGCGGATTAGTGATGGTGGGAGATTTTCGTCTGATCGCTCACTGCAAACCATCCTAGTACAGATGGCCCTGACTAGCACAAATTTTCTGCGTCATATTGATAAGCAAACCCTTTCACCACATAAAGGTATACCAAATCATCAAATATAAAGCTTTTGCTATATCTTTTGCAGATATTTATCATCCCGTGAAGAATTAAAAAAGTGCAATTTCCTGCAACATTTTTTCTTACATTCATAATAGTTCAATTACAACTGCGGATGTTATTAAAGGCATCTTTGGGAATCCACGAAACGCGTCGGAAATGGCTTCGTTACAGGAGTCATCCGGCCACGAGTCATCTCGGTCGACACTGACGCATGGAGATGAAAACGGAGTGGCTTGGCATGCTGGAAATCACGGCGTGATAATGGGGAAAGGCTGTTGAGCGGAAGGAGTTACTTAGATGGATGCTTCTGAGACAGAGACAGAGACACACACACATACACATACACACACAAAGACAGAGAGCCGAAGCCGTCTTTGTAGTTTTATGCTATCCGTGTGATTAATGAACTTTGGGTTGATTGGAGTACTCGCTCGTGCTGAGGGCTATGCGGTGTTCCAGATAATGAAGGTAGCATAAGTATAAAATGGTATTATTTGTTTTAATCGGTAAAGGGTGTTTAGGAAAGTGTTCCCCCTTTGATTTGTTATTATTTATTTTAACTGGTAAAGGGTGTTTCGGAAAAGTGTGTGCCTTTCATTTTTATTATGATCACTTAGAAGGTTTGCTCCAAAAACAAAAAAGGAATTCAGATCATTATTGCGATTTTAGTTTAATATTAATTCGAATGCGAACCCTCCAGCGACCCATAATATTTAGTAAAAGCACCGAGTGATGATAATAAAAGTACTGAGCCATGTAACTGATTTTTTTATGCTAAATTAATTTTAAAGTAAAATTAACTCTTCTGGTAATGGCAAAACTCGTCTAGAAGACTTAGGGCAAGATTCTGTTTTATAAACATTTTACCTCCATTGAAATATAAGTTCATTAATATTTTTTCGAGTTTAACATTTAGAAGACCGCGCGTGAATTATAAAAATAGACACTAACCAGGATAAGAGGAGTATTTTTCTCCCGTGCGATTTTCCATAGCATCTCGCAGATTGCAGATTAAACTTCACAAATCCTGAAAGCATCTGAGGGGAAAATAAAGCTGTGCATACCCTAATTTAATAGACACCATAGATAAGGGAAAGAGTGCACTCCAGTGAATAACTGTTTCTTACAAGAATTTAAAGTTTAAGTATTTATATTGCTGCCTTGATAGTTTTGATTCCTGCATTCCCTCCTTTTTCAAGACGTACAGTTGGACATAGGAATTCCAAGCAGACTTCATTCTGAGGAAGTGCACTTTGTCAACCCTTACTGTACTGAGTACCACCAAGCTGGAATTATAGGGATGGATGGTAGAGGTGGTGAGCGGCGATACACAAAAGCACTCACAGTGCAGTAAAGGTGTAACAGAGTGTACTTCCTCAATGTGTGCCAGGAATTCTTGCTTCCAACTGTGCGTGCCAAAGGAGAGCCTTGCTAACTGCCTTATTAATATCACGTGAACATTTGTATAGTGCTGTATCTCTTCTAATGCGGCCGTGTAGCACGGGGCTCACTGTCCTGACCTTTCAATTCATCAGAAGTCTTTCTTTGTAAATTGCCTGGCCGGAAGTCAGACTCGGGCTTTTGCAATTATGTAGTCCGTAAGGTTACCAGAAGTCTGAATTTATGGTTATGGTTTACTTTTCCGTACACATGTTTCAAGTTCTCTCTCGTATCTATTTAGCCCGAGTGCAAGACAAATCTACAACCCACCAATCAACAAACTGTAATCCAGCGCAGTCAGTATTAAGAATGCTAGAATTTGCGAATGAAACAGATGTTTGAGTTAGTGGAATGAAATTGATGCTGCATAAATAACTAAGTAAACGCAAAAGACACTAGTTTTCCTCCGGATTCTGGGGAGAGGAAGTGGTACGGCGTCAGTCACATTTTGAAATGAACACCAGAAGTGGACGTCTTTTTACAACCATTGGTGTCATTTTCATAAGTTAAGCTGCATGCTTAGTTGGAAAAGCAGATTGCTAAGATTCAAAGGGTCCTGATTAAGAAAACAGTCCAGTTCTGTTTGAAGTATGGATAATTAATGAATACGCTACAAAGTTGAACAGCAAAGGATTACAAGTAATATAGAATACGAAGTAAAATAAACAAGATAGATAACAAACCATCTATGATGTGAGGCAAAGGTTAGTCCTTTGAACAAAAAAAAAAAAAGTATTTGCAACATGCCTTGACTTCTGAAGTCCCACCAATTGAAAAGCATGATTAGGATGATAATTCGGCAGTTTGTTTGCAGCATGGGATATACTATTTCGGGGATATTGTATTGTAACGAAACTCTCACGAGAAAAGGCAAAATAGTTATAATTAACTGAATATCTAGTGCGACGAGGTGGATGCACATGACAGTCAAAATTGTGAAGATGTTGAAGTATGTCACAGTAAGCTATTTGATCAATGTCAAGTTCAAGGTTATGATATGCTAATGTCATGTTTTGTCCAACAATTCGAGTAAATCAGCTGCTGAGGACTAACCAAAGTAACATTATTATAAAAATTGCAAAATAAAATGTTAAAACCATTGCCTCAGGATAGACGTCTCCAGATACCTTAAAAGAATCTGTCAACTCGTCGATTTTTGAGCAATTGAAGATAAGGTTTTTCTGGCGTGTTCCTCATGTAAAGATTACGAGACATGCAAAACTTCAATGAGAAATTAATGTGAAAATTTATTTGAATTGTATTTCAAGTAATGTCCTGTCCAGCTTCATGAATGGACAGAAAGAAATTAGGACCATGTTTAACCTCAAGGTAAAACAGTGGTGAAAATAGGGTAGACACACTCACTTTTCAAAGAAAAAGTTTTGATGAAAATCGAATTTATCTATTTTTAGTGAAGTTAGATTCAGCCTCAATGAAAAGTTCAGGTGGAAATAAAGTAGATTTGTACAGTTGGCAAAAGGAGTCCCTGTCACACACCTCTCCGAGGAAGTGCACTCTGTCACAGCTTTACTTCGCGGCGAGTAACCAAACAGCTTGTTTAGGAAGAGATGGCAGAGGTGGTGGGTTGGGATAAACATAGGAACTCGACGCGTGCACTTCCTCAGAGCGAGGTGTATCACCTATTCTTGTGTCCAACTGTACCTCGAGGGAAAATACATTTAAATTTATAATTAAAATTGTAGATCAAAATCTGGCCAATCTTTACTACTTCACAGAAAAAAATCAAAGATGAAATCCGATAGATTTTTACCTCAATGTTGAGTTGAATCAGAATATTTAAGTTCTGTTCCAGCACCTTAGACAATTTAGACAGTTGTCTTCTTCATTTGGATAATAATATAGTCTGACTAAGTATACTTCTTAGCAGAGTATTGTTAAGTAAACTTGTATGATGATCGTGTAGATATGAAAATGTACATAGTTGAACTCATATTCATAGATAAGTGTTTCTTGGAGAGAGAGAGAGAGAGAGAGAGAGAGAGAGAGAGAGAGAGAGAGAGAGAGAGAGAGAGAGAGAGAGAGAGTAGATTTATGTAAGAGAACTCTTACATATCTTGTAGAGCACTCGGGAAAGATGGACGATATAGCGCTCCATCTTCATCACCGCGACATTTATCGAGACAATAAAATTATCATTAATATTCCATAAAATATGGATGAACAGGAAAAGGAGTGTTCCGCTCTAGCTTGGCCGTTAGTAACTGGTATCGAAACAACCACTTAAATTAATTTCGGAACCATCTTCGAATATGGTTTCACCAACCTAATACCAAATGCCTCATCGGTATTCTTTGTGCATTTAGAGACTTAAGAGTGTTCTGATGTAGTTTCTCAATCGGTATTGATAGCCTGATAAGGATATCTCAGTTTCGCCAAATCTTAAAGAAATTGTTAACATAAATAAATTCCTGGCACACCTAGCTGTGGAGAAAAGCACCCTCGCGTACCTTACTGCTCGGCGAGTAACCAAACAGAAATTATAGGGAGAGATAGTAGAGGTGGTGGGTGGGGATAGATACGGGAACTCGTCGCGCAGTAAGGGTGTGACAGGTTGTACTTCCCCAGAGCGAGGTGTACCAGGAATTCCTGTGTCCAACTGTAAAGGGGGTAGATCATTTTCATTTGGTTTGCGTGTTAGTTGTTGCCCTTCTACTCGTTTCCTCGGTTATTTAGTCAGATAGCTCGTGTATTGTTAGGTTAGATAAACCATCCCAACATTATGACTATAACTTTATTTTAGAAAACTACAGACCCGTTTGAATTCCATTTTGATTACATTCTGTTGCAGGTATTGTTTCTCACGTGATGGGCAGTATATGTTAAGGTTCTTGTGTTCTTTAATTGTCGCGTGTCCGCCAATTGCGTTCAGTGAGAAGTTAGGTTGTGTGTTTGATTTTCTCTCTCTCTCTCTCTCTCTCTCTCTCTCTCTCTCTCTCTCTCTCTCTCTCTCTCTCTCTCTCTCTCTCTCCTAGACTGCAAAATTGGTTTAGTAGAAGTTAAAATCTTGACTTAACATTAAGAAATATAACTATAACTTCCATTATTATCTTTTTATATCTGACAGAAAAAGTCTTATCATATATTTGCCTCTTCCAGTGACCTCTCGTTAATGATTGTTCGAAAGAAGGGAAAATGTCACCCGAGCAACCTTACGTCAAACAGGATACGATTTTTTCAAAGTACATTTAAAAAATTGCCCTTTCAAAGAGAGCTCGTCCCATGGTACAACCGTCATAGCTTAGATTACATCATGAAATTAACATTTTTTTTTATTATTTACAGAAACTTTATTTTGAAATGAAGTGTAGATTACCAGCGATTATAAACCTTCTTGGAACGGTTTTATTCTAAAGTAGTTTAATAATGTATAAAGATTGTCGGATGGAATATGTAGAGTTTGGGAAGGTGATTGGGAAGTAAAGACTAAAGCCCTGTCCACACGATCGTACATACCCGACGGGCAAACAGTGATACCAGGCCACAATAGTTAGTAAGAATGAAAGTTAATGACGTCAGAAGCGTGAAAACCACAGACAGGGATCTGGCATCATAGAGTGTTGCCAGATCTCTGCCTTTAGTTTTCTCGCTTCTGATGTCATCAACCCTCATTTTCACTAACTATTGTGGCCTGGTATCACTGTTTGCCCGTCGGGTATGCACGATCGTGTGGACAGGGCTTAAGAGAGTGTTGGTGCACGTCCTATGAGGCATGCAAAGTAAGAGTGAGGAATGTGAGTAATCTACTCGCTAGATGAGCCACCAGTGCAGATTTACAAAGTGACTGATGCTGTGGAAGTGTTCTACATAAGGCTCATTCTCTTTGGGCGAAATAAATAGCTCATTTATAAGGACAACTAACTGTAAATCTTATAAAACGATGGTTGTTATGTTAATTACGAATGTACGCGCCCCGTCAAAAATGACGGCTAAATATTTAGATACGGTATAGGCACACACAACTCCCTCTCTCACCAGGGTATGACTACTTCATCTTCCCCCCTACGTGAGGGACGGGTTGAGGTGAGCGTGATTGGAAGATATATATATATATATATATATATATATATATATATATATATATATATATATATATATATATATATATATATATTACTTACTGTATAATGTGGGTGTATGTATGACCAGACACTTGCTCTCTCTTGGGGAGATAACTGAAAAAAATCTTATTAACAACATGAAAATGTCATAAACATCTTTAACTGGCCAACAGTCAATTATTAGAGATCGGTAAAACACGACTTCCCCTTCCGATTGCCTTAATAAGGAAGCCCGTAATTTAACCTCGTGACTTGATCGGGCTCCGTTGTTGATTGTCAATAATCAGTATTCGGGAAATAGCCTCATCAAAGGTAGATTAGCCTAATGGAGTGAGAGATTTTCTCTCGTTAGCGGACTGACACATAATCCTGTTAGTTTTTGTTGCCTAATGGCCCATATTGTTAGTTAGGAGACATAGAATTCAGAATCGTCCTAGATCTGGGTAGCTTACAACATAAGCATCCTAGAATAGAGAAATTTTATAACAATGGAGCTTCAAACAACAAGAAAGTGTCGAAAGAACAAGGAAACATTCGGGTCCTGGAGAGACATGTAAAACTGTTTAGTGTCCTAAAGTAAGAAGTGCGAGAAGTGGAAAGCGTCAAAGAATAGGGAAAATTAGAAACAGGAAAACATCCCAGAGTTATAAGGGTTATGTTCAGTTTGGAAGTTTAAAACTGGATATAATCCAGGAACATGGGAGCTCATCTACTGGAAGTAATTCTAAAACAAAATAGTGTCGCAGTACTAGTACGAGAAATGTGACTGAATGGAGCTAACCAGTCCCTTAACACCAATTCTTGAGTTTGGTAATATTTTATGCCTTTCAAATAGCCAAGGGTCCTCAGAAACAATGCTGCCATTCTGGAAGTAAAAAGAGAATTTTAAATCTGGAAAGCCTTGTAAAACTTCGAAGGCATTGCTGAAAGTGTCGTAAAACTGGCTGGAATCATGGAAATTATAAGCATCTTATTAACTAGGGTGATACTTGGAATTAAAGAAAGTGTCATATATAGCGGAATGTTCTGGAACACGGAACCCAACGTTTGGGGTTTTTTAACTGCCTTGGAAGTATCATATATTAGTTTATCCTAGAATTTGGAAGCATCTTAGAGAAGCAAAGTTTTAAAATTGGAAAGTATCCTAAAACAGAAAGTGTCCTCTAACTGGAAAGTATACTAGCACAAGAAAACGTCCTGGAACCTGGAAATCCTATAGTGCTGGAATAGTTTGTAAGATCAAGTGACTTGAAATAGTTTTGATTTCCTAGCCAGGAGAGCGAAGTCAAGATTCGGAAACGATGGATTATCATAGTAAATAAGAGAATGAAATGGATTTAGTGTGCTATTCTGATTTTTTTCTTTCCGTAATCATATTTTTTTTTTTAAAAACATAATTACATTGTTTTCAATAATCGAAAGAAATCCCTAAGTGTTTAATAGCTCGACTATTTATTGTTCGTCTTCAAAAATAATATGCCTAGAGATTAACAAACAGGTTTCTGTGAACACAAACCTTTTAAATTTAACCAATGTATAACCTGAAAAATGTTTATCATTCTTCATACCTCATTTTCTGCATATATATTATTTTAGTTAGGTGCTTGAGGGTTTGTGAGATAATAAAAACAAGCCTAGAAAGAACAAGAAACCGTAACTCCTTTGTACATCACCAGTACCAAGTTTATTGCTAATTGAGTGAACACGGTATAGTCCACATTTCAGCATTTTAATGCTCCTTGTGCGTTGCTTTGCATCCCAGAGGAAGTTAATCCCGAATAAGTAGCTTTTGCTAATTTTTTTGCGTCGCAAAGTCTTGCAGGATCTTTCAATTATAATAATTTTTTTCATATTTTTTTATTCATTTTGTGCCAGAAAATATAGTGGGTTCTTCATCTCATTTTTGGTTAAATTTTAGTCTGTAAAGCAAATTCCTATTAAGTTTTTAAATTGCATTTTTCTTTCACCCAACATGTACCAAATTAATTATATATTCATGAGATGTAATGCTTTTAATGGGCTTCACGATGTATAATGAATGAATTATCCTTCACCTGTGATCTCTCCTGTTTTTATAAAGGTCTTTTTAACCAGCGGCTCTCGTCCCTTTCAAAACAGGATAACTAAATCTGTGGCTCTATCGAAGGGCCATAGAAGCTTATTTCCGCTTCATTTAACTTCGTGTCCCAAAATAAAAAGGGAAACAAGAGTTCCTTCGAAAACAATGTGTTCTGTAGCGTTTGGTTAATTATGGCCTACCTGTTTTGGAAGCAACCTTTTTTATGGTCTTAAATTGACTTACAGTAGTTGGGTTACGCGGTGCTCCTCCAGAATTTTCACATCAGCTACCACTATTTGACGATCATCTTTTGTTAGGGGGCCACATGAAAAAATTTATGATATTAAGAATTTCTTATTCGTCACTGAATATTTTATGGTCCCTTTCTCAACCAAGAAAAAAAATATCAGTATAGTTTTCGTTGTTGTTTCTGTGATTGTTTTACCAATGGAATGAAATATTCGTTTCATAAATTTATATTTATATAATTTTCTGTATTCGAAACTGATATTTTACAAGATTTTTACAAAGAATTCTTTGAAAAAAAAAATATTCTCACGTTTTATTATGCCGTGGCTTCGATCTAAAAAAAAAAATAGGATGTTTGCTTTTCTTTTTAAGTACTTTTAAGGATTCCTGTGAGCACTTTGTTAATTTTTTCATTAGTCCAGAATCGTTACTTACACATGACTCCATTTGTTACTCCCCAGTTAAGAACCAGTCCTCCCTACTAGCCTTATGAGAGTCTAGAAAAGCGGCCCTATAGTCTGGTTCAGCTGCTTCATATAAAATGATGAATCAGCAATTAATTAGCAAGAGCTTATTATCAGATTTTATTCGCAAAGGGAATTCCATAATGTCATGGCTAAGAGAGTGGCCGAGAGATTATTGACTTGGAATTCTCGAATTATTTTTATTTCGTTTATAGAAAAACCTTATTCCAGAAGATTTCTAGGTTGCGGCTCCCTGTATTTCCAGTTGAGACCATCTCAAGTGATTACGGATGTTGGATACTGTAGGGAGTAGAAGAAAAGATTTCTTGTTGAGAAATGATATGGAAAGTAGTCGTCCCTACTGGAATGATTATTTCTCAAGTCTAAATGTGAAAAATGTAACCATATTTCTGCTCTGCCTTAGCCCCCAACTCCTCCTGAGGAATTTTTGGTCATTGAATGTTATGGATTTTCTTCCCCCTCCCCCTTTTTTTCCCGTTTGGAATATTCAGTAATTGAATGTTTTGATATTTTTCTCTCCCAACCCCCAGTAGACCTCATTAGTTCAAGGATAGGTGATCCAGACCTCTGTGTACTATATACTACCTAGATTTAATAATTTTGTAGCTTTTTATTTTGGTGAGTTTTATTTTGGCAGTTTAAACAATACTGTAATGTCGTACTGTAGAAAAAATTTACATATCTGTTAACGAAAAATGGTAGGAAATTTCGATAAAAGTGTTAGGTATTTTCCGCTTTTCATTTATTTCTTTACAAGTTTTGATTTTCTATTAAACATCAATCTTATTAATAATTGTAATGATTATTCTGTTTAGATGAGGCTCTAATACTGATTGCTAAACAGTTTTATTTTGCATTTTATTACAAATTGAGAAAAGGGCTCATGTTGGGGGAATGGAATAGAATTTAAAGAATTGTTTAACTTTAGGTATTTTGGACTCTTATGTGAGAAAACAAGAAGACAATAATATAAGATTTAAACTTGGCTATCCCAATCAAGGAACGGTTTTACGAGCTGCTAATACGAACAAGAATCCCTGCTGATGGCACCGCGCCAGCTTCTTAACTCTTTTTGAGTGTCATTGTACATACTTTCTCAACTCTTTGAATAGAGTTCCCTTGGACACGATTTTTTAACCCTTTGATCAGAGCTCCATTGGAAACAATTTGTTAACCATTTGAGTGCCATTGTACATAATTTATTAACCCTTTGAGCAGAGCTTCATTGGACATAATTTGTCAACCCTTTGAATGCCATTGTACATAATTTGTTAACCCTTTGAGTGCCATTGTACATAATTTATTAACCCTTTGAGCAGAGCTTCATTGGACATAATTTACCCTTTGAATGCCATTGTACATAATTTGTTAACCCTTTGAGTGTCATTGTACATAATTTATTAACCCTTTGAGTAGAGCTTCTTTGACATAATTTCTTAACCCTTTGAGCAGAGCTTCTTTGGACACGATTTGTTAACACTTTGAGCAGAGCTTCATTGGACACGATTTTTTAACCCTTTGATCAGAGCTCCATTGGACACAATTTGTTAACCATTTGAGTGCCATTGTACATAATTTATTAACCCTTTGAGCAGAGCTTCATTGGACATAATTTACCCTTTGAATGCCATTGTACATAATTTGTTAACCCTTTGAGTGTCATTGTACATAATTTATTAACCCTTTGAGTAGAGCTTCTTTGACATAATTTCTTAACCCTTTGAGCAGAGCTTCTTTGGACACGATTTGTTAACACTTTGAGCAGAGCTTCATTGGACACGATTTTTTAACCCTTTGATCAGAGCTCCATTGGACACAATTTGTTAACCATTTGAGTGCCATTGTACATAATTTATTAACCCTTTGAGCAGAGCCTCATTGGACACAATTTTTTAACCCTTTGAGTGCCATTGTCCATAATTTATTAACCCTTTGATCAGAGCTCCATTGGACACAATTTGTTAACCATTTGAGTGCCATTGTACATAATTTATTAACCCTTTGAGCAGAGCTTCATTGGACACGATTTGTTAACCCTTTGAGTGCCATTGTACGTAATTTCTTAACTCTTTGAGCCGAGCTTCATTGAACACGATTTGTTAACCCTTTGAGCGCCATTGTACGTAATCTATATCAGCTATTTCTACTCGCTTCAGCGCCATATGGCGTAATTTACATCCAGTATTTAGTAGTTTTTTCTCTTTTATTATTTACCTATACATATATGAATATATTATGAAATAGTAAACATTATAATTATTTCAATGGAAAGGAAATTATATTAGCTGTACGTTGATAGATTTTGTGCTAAGATGAGTTAACTAAAAAAAAAAAAAGAAAAAGGCTGGGGCATGAGTGCCAAGTCATTTGGGATGTGTTAGGGTTCGAAGGGTTTATTCAAGTTACAGCAACATCCTTTCACAACATGTAGCTTTTGTTCACTGTACCACACCCTTTGAATATAACCGATTACATCTTAGGAGTTTTAATGGGATGGTCTCGTTCATTAGATACAGTTTGTTTACAGGAAATAGATTGGGATATTAATGTCAGTATGAAAACTTGATCATTTTCATTCAGAAATTTAACCTATAGTCAGACAGTTGTAGAAAAGGTCATGGCTGTTTTTAGAGTAGTCCTTGCGTCCATTCTTTTTTTCTTTGCATATTAACTTCCTCGAGTATTTGCCGTTTTTTTATAGAAATGGCAGAAAATGAGAGCATGTTAAAATTTTCTAGCATATTTCAAACATGAATTAGACAACCACTTGACTTAGTTATTCGGACACCAGGTGAAATGTTCTCTGATGACATTCTAGCGTTATTCTTTACGCGATTTTTCCTATTTCTGAGAAATATATATTTTTTAGCTTTACAGAACTAGCTTAAGTTTGCAATTTTTTTTCATTTATTTATTTTTTGTAATACTGGACGAACAGCAAATTTAACCTTATTTCAAATCACATATATGAAATTAATACGGAACTTCGTCATCTACTGCAATGTTACCCCTTCAATTACATTCGTCTCGGATAGTCTGATAATTTTTTTCTGGGAAAAAATAGACAATTGCAATGTACTTTAAGGATGGGGGCTTTAGGGGAGCCTATAGGTCTACCTGCTTGGTTATGCAGCCATGGCAAGGCCTTCCCTGGTCCTAGCTTGGGTGGTGAGGGCCTTGGGCGTTGATCATGTTCTGTAATGGCATTGTCACTGTTCCATGCCTCATGATCGACCTTTAAGAGTTAAATTTCTCGTGATATGTGTCGTTTATAAAAAGTTTTTCATTCGAATTTATTTTTCTCATACAAACGTCATTTTGTTAATTTCAGTATATTGTCATCTTCCTTACTATACATGTTCACTCACTAGTCTACTTTCCAATTAACAAAGATGAGAGTGTTGGTTCCCTGGAACGAAGTCGTCGTGCTGGATGACATAATAATGACGGTGAGCGGCCGGTCGGCGACAGACCACGCTGACACTTACAACGACCATCCCCAACGACTCCTCAGCACCCAGTGTATCGACCACGATTACGACCTCCTACGACCCGTCGTCATGGCCACGTGGCAGAATAGCTTCCAGGGGAAATGTCCTGACACGGATGCCATCTTGGCGGAAGCCCAGGTCGTCCAGGAGTCGGTGCTAATTCCGGGCACTGGGTTGTATCTGGTTTACCATTCCTCCAGGTAAGTCACTACGAAGTTAGTTTGCAGAAAGGTCCAATCGTTATTCCAGGTAAGGTGTGCACAGCGATGCCTCTTTGCCCGGCTGGTATAAATGACGGGAATTTAGAGTAATCTTTTCTACGTGGAGAATAACCGACTTGAGAAGATGAATTGCCCAAGATGGCCTGTCATCTTCATGGGGAATAGATTCTCTCTCTCTCTCTCTCTCTCTCTCTCTCTCTCTCTCTCTCTCTCTCTCTCTCTCTCTCTCTCTCTCTCTCTCTCTCTCTCTCTCTCTGGATGACTGGCTTACATTTGATATCCTTTGCAAGTAAGCAAAGCAGGAAAAAATGTTTAGCTATGTTACTGAAGGACTATTGAAGATATTTCGAGGCATATTTAAGTGAACTCAAGTAGAGTGTTCTAAGACTTTTGTTCTTGAATTGAAAGCATAACAAGTGTTAAATGCCTTTGGAATGCAAAAAAGAAAACAACATCCAAATATATGAATCTTGGTGGTGATAGAAACGTGTGATAGAGTACACTAAATTCGGTTTAAATCCAAAATAAAACCAACAGGAATGATAACATTACCAGTAAGTACAACAGCCAAGGAGTGTCATTTTCCATGATTAATTTCTACGTAAACTATGCTAATACCATGTGAATTGCTAGTACTGTTAAGTCGTTTATACACTCTCATTTTAGTTCTAAATGAATTAATTGATTATTTTCTCAGCCGTTTTATCAAATGTTAAGATTAGTGATGTATGAATACTTTCTCAGTCATATAATCTACAGATGAAATTAGTGTATGAATGAATTACTCAATGAATGCTTCCTCAATCAATTTTCCCTCTTAAAGAAATAGTGAAAGGTTGAGAGAAATCCCATTTTTGTTGAATGTAAGAACTTGAGATACTAAAGTAGTCAGTAAGATAATGCATCTGACTTGGAAAAAAAAACCAGCCCGGTGGTCGAGCATATGTCCAACATCTAGATTTATTCTTAATCCAATTATCAAACTCTTATCTCTTGTTACCCAACCTAAATTAATTGTTACTGCATGGTGACACTTCGGGATTTTCCAAAGTTGCTCCTCGAAGCTGAAGGCCTCCCTGGTCCCAGCACTGAGTCATATGACCCGATTCAATATTTCAAATATGTTATATTGTTGAAAAGGCTGACATAAGTCTCTTTTTATAGTTTATATATGAAAGATATGCTTTAATGTTGCTACTGTTCTCAAAAATTTATTTTAATTGCTCATTATTTCGCTTGTAGTTTATTTATTTTCTTATTTCCTTTCCTCATTGGGCTATTTTTTCCCATTTGAGCCTTTGGGCTTATAGCATCCTGCTTTAACAGCTAGAGTTGTAGCATAGCTGATAATAATAATAATAATAATAATAATAATAATAATAATAATAATAATAATATCAATATTATTATTATTATTATTATTATTATTATTATTATTATTATTATTATTATTATTATTATTATTAAATCTAAAGTATATAAATCCCCTTGATCTATTTTCTCAGATCCAACGGATACGAGTCGACCTTGAGACTGCAGCTCACTCCGGACCGGATTCCTTCGACCCTTCGACGCGTTCACCTTCGAATAGTCCTCGAGGGAATTCTTTTCACTCGAACCTTCGAGGCCGACCCAGCTATCAAGTACACCTACGCCTGGAACCGAAGAGACGTCTATCGGTGAGCTGAAGTTTGTCTTTGCTGTTTACGATTGACTTTTATTTCATTTTGGGATTTTATATTTTTTTAAGTAGTCGTTCTTATGCTTTCTTATTTCAAGGGTTTCATCTGTCTTTCTGTTAAGACACAATCAATGCAGTTTTACGTTTATAACTGAAACATAAATGTATTTTTTTTTTTTTTGCGAGTCTCTCACTATAGTGTAAACAAAAATGTTACCAAATGCCGGAATTCAGACTACTCAAATCTCTTCAACGGTTAAAATTTAGATCTTCCAACAGAAAAGTCAATATAAATAATCCTCTTCCAACACCCAGAATGCAAAAAAGAAAAAAAATCTTCCAGAAACTAGTAGTATTTAAACATAATGCAATTTTACCAACAGCCAAAAATTAGGCATAGAAACCCTTCCTTTAACAATAAGTGCAATAAAACGAAACTCTCCTCCAACAGCCAAAGCGTATATGGCGTGTCAGTAGCGAGGGTCTCGGTTGGATACGAGCATAGCACTTGCAGTCGCATCCTCTGGGAACACCAGACAGCCAGGATCACTGGCTATGACATTGGCATCTCAGGAGTCGGCGGCTTCAACATCCATGTCCATCACGCTTACAATGTGCATCAAGGTAACCCTATTCTGTACTCTATTGTGAATTTAATAATCTCTCTCTCTCTCTCTCTCTCTATGATATATATATATATATATATATATATATATATATATATATATATATATATATATATATGTGTGTATATATTCAATCACAATGAAGACTTAAACGGAAATAATATTTGGACACCGGAAAAAAATTAACAATATTACTTTATTCTTTAATTTCTCACTTTAAATTTACCCCCCTCCTACAGGTATACTCCAGAAGGGTGACGGCCAGAACATCTACCTGTCAGCTCAGAGGCATCTCGTGACGACCCTGCTGGGGACAGGGGAGCAGCGAGAGGTAGACTGCGGTGCCCTTTGTGAGGGGAAAGCTAGTGAGTCCCCCTTATTGGCACCTACCTGCTTGGCGGCGGCACCTGATGGCTCACTCTACGTGGGCGACTTCAACCTCATTAGGCGTGTCAAACCCGATGGCACCGTCTCTACAGTTGCTAGGCTCAAGTAAGTAGTGTTTCTCATCAAGCATTTATTTTCAAATATATATGTATTTTTCTATTGCATCCGGTTTTTTCACGGATCTCTGCATTATCTTTCGCTGTCTTAAATCTAGTGACACTGAATGTGCAGGCATCAGGGTTAAATATTTTCTCTAAAGTAAGTGTTTTTCATTTTTAGATTATTTTCCCCACTCTTTTCAACTTTTTTCGTAATGCTAAATCTAATGACAATGTATTTACATGTATTAGGTTCAAGTAAGTGGTGTTTCAACCTCTTCCGTCATGATAAATCTATAAGCTCTGTCTTCAGTTAACATGCTCTAGTAAGAATTTTTTACATTTTTCAGTTTTCCCTTCACTGATCTTTCTTTAACCTCTGTCGTCACGGCAAACGTGATGGCCTTGTTTCGAGAGTTACCAGGCTCATGTTAGCGGAGATTTTGTTGGCTTTGGTTAAGTTTTTACATATTTTTTTTAGTAATTGAGATAGCTTTGAATGCGGCCGAGCAACGGAAAAATGCAAGGATGTATTAGCGGAATTTGGATCCTATTCTAAAATGGAGTGTTTTTATATAGGGGGAAACAAATGAAGCTAAGAATATTCCGTAGCTAACAGAATGAACCCGTATCACACGCAAAACTAACTGACCGAACAGTAAAGTATGTGATGTAGTTGTCCATCAGGTGCCAAGTTACCACCTGGGAAGAAAGATCTTGGAAAATTATGAAATAAGAAGAATGTCAGGTGAAGTAAAGATTGCAGAGGGGATAAGAGTGTCACGACTGAGATGGTGTGAACTTCCGTGTTGAGGATGAATAATGGGAAGGAATGGGGGAGAGCTTGGAAGAAAACTGTTAGGGGATGAAGATCGAGAGGGAGGGAAGTAATTAGATGGTGAGATAAGTTGATGGATAATATGGAGAAAACAGGTTTGGTGGAATAGGATGCTTTGGATAGAAGGCATTGGAGAGGACGCATCAGGCAACCGACCCCTTAATGTAAGGGTAACGGTGGGAAAAAAAAAAGAAAGGTCGGGATGCTTTTCGGTTGTTACACTACCGCCTTGAAAGAAAAGGACTACTACAAGGACCTTGGACTACTTTATCTCGTACGACTAAGACAACAAGGTCCCGAGTGCCACAGGGCCACGTAGATAAATTCGAAGAAAAAAAAAAGCGTGCCTACCTTCATCGGTCTGTAATTCCTAAAGCCACTCATTGAAATTCTCCACGAGTTTTAAAAGCCCCACAAGGTTTCGTATTTCAACAGCACATGTAATTACTGTATAAAACAGTGGCGTCGGAGTGGAATTTCAACCTCCATTTGATCTCGTATAGAATTTCCCCCTTCTTTTATCTTTACGAGAATTTCAACATGGTCGATGTCATATAAGTTTGAATAAATTGGCTGTATCAAAGGCCGTCTGTATTATCTAGTAGCATGTATCATCGGGTATCATTTTGTGCTCTTGTGTATTACTCAAACTACAGTAATTGCTGTAATTGATAGTGCGTCATTGACACAAAGTCGGATCAAAGAGGGTCATCCAGGCCGAGTGAAAGAGCAACAAGCCATTATTGATGCCCCTGCATCATTAATTTAATGACAGCGTGATCAAACGCTTTCAGACGAAGGAGAAATGGCCTCTAAGTTATTCCATTATATTTTATTCGAAAGGGATGTTTCCGTAACATTTTGAACGAATATTATCGTAAAATGAGCGAATTATTTCCACCGTCATTTAAATATTTCTCCAGAGGGGTCATTTCCATCGTCATATTCAGCTAAATGCTTTACCTTGAGGTTCTCCTGTTCGTAAATTCCTACGAGTTATTTTCGGCTTTTATGTTGCACCTTCTTGCTTCTGATTTTAATACACAAATCAATCCGCTCGTACTTAGTTGTTTGATTATATAATTTTTACTTTTGGGTAAACTTTGAAAATCAAGGTAGAATGGTATTCTGCTTTTAATGAAAATTTCAAACTCAATTTATCCACTGTGATAATATCTTCATATATTCTGGGGTGGGGGACCGTTTCTTATAAGGGATTAGTAGGTATATAAATACAATTCTGTAAAATTGAGATGGCACTTTATTATACACTAATTTACATATATATATATATATATATATATATATATATACATATGTATATATATATATATATATATATATATATATATATATATATATATATATATATATATATATATATATATATATATATATATATATATATATATATATATTGTTCTGGCCATAATTCCTTGTCATGTGACTAAAATTCATAAATCTAACTATCTTATATATACTGTATGCTCATGCACAATAAAAGGGGCACATAGAAATGCACATTATAATTTGTTATTTATTACGATTATCAGCGTCGCTATTACTGTTAGCAATAAAATTTCTTTGGTCTTTAGCTTTAGAAGAATTTTTTGAAGAATTTAGATTTGGATAAATGTAGGACTTAACATTAATGGGGAATACCTTAACAACTTCAGATTTGCTGATGACATACCGCTAGTTCTATTTGGTGAATCATTGGAGAAATTACAAAAGATGATCATTTGAATAGAGAAAGCAGAAATGCAGCTCCAAGATCTCAGTTCATTTACTGACCCATGAAGAAAGATTAAGAAATTGTATTTCATTATATTTTTCATTCAACTTGCAGCGAGACACGCGTATCCTACCGTTATCACATAGCGGTGTCCCCTCTGGACGGAAGCGTGTACGTCAGTGACCCGGAGGCTCACCAGGTCCTTCGGCTGGAGAGCACAGACAACGTCCTGAATCCCTTGCACAACACTATAGCCGTCGTCGGATCCGGGCAGAGATGCCTGCCTGGTGACCAGCACAAGTGCGGCGATGGTGACCATGCTATACACGCCCGGTTGACATATCCGAAAGGTAAGTTTGCTTTTTATGGTTGTTCTTGAAATAAAATAGTTTTCCAAAGGAATTTTGGTGTCATTTTGGTTATTTTGATTTAACAGCTCAACGTTTGATGTTTTGTTGATTAATTTCTTTACCGGCCTGATGCACTTCGTGCTAATTTGACAGTCTTCCTTTTACAAAAGAAAAAGGAAAAAGATGATTACTTAAATTGATTCATTTACTATAATACCAAGTCACGTTTTCAGGTCTGTTCTGTATAAATCTTTTAAGAAAAAAAGGAAAACGAACCACAAGTTGCTACTGAAGTGATGATTTCCACCCTTCCTTTCCCATTAATTATCACCTCAGTCGAACAAAAATATTCTCACCAAAAATAGTTGAAACTATTTTACATCTAAAAGGGCAAACGTTCATTTACCCGAAGTTTTCAAACATTCTCCTCTTAATAATTCTTACATTTCACGATGGCTCTGAATGGTCTCCCCAACCCCCTATCCAGTCCATAAGACGCAAATCCCATTCATTAATCCCCTCAATAATCCCTTCCATCAGGTCTGGCCGTGTCATCGGCGGGTGACATATACATCGCGGATGGAACCAACATCCGCGTGGTGAGCCCCGCCGGCATCATCCACACCGTCATCGGAGGCCATGACCATCGATCTCACTGGGCACCGGTGCCTTGTAATGGCACCATCAACATGGACCAACTCCATTTACGATGGCCCACGGAGCTGGCCATCTCCCCCCTCGACGGATCCCTCCACATTCTGGACGACCACCTCGTCCTTAGGGTCACTCCGGATAGCCGCGTGCAGGTGAGGAGGAAGATGTGCAATAAACTCAAGGAATATGAGGATTTGTGAGGGAATATGGGGAGGTTTATGGGAAAATGGATATGTTTTGAGAAGAGGGGGGCTTACAACGCAAAATTTGCGAGTTTGTTAGTTAATATTTTTTTCGGGAAACTTGAGATTTATGACCGAGAACATTTATTTGTTAGTGTGAAGTCTTACGGATAAATGATAAAAGATTTGAGAATGGTGATATATATAATATATATATATATATATATATATATATATATATATATATATATATATATATATATATATAAAGTATATATATATATATATATATATATATATATG
>NC_090752.1:75279136-75331636 GCF_036898095.1 Palaemon carinicauda
CTATTTTATCACAATGAATCCTTTGTATGAAAGAAGACTTTAGTGATAACTTTCTGTGAATAATGGTGATTATGCATTAGGTTGATGGCTATCTTTTGATATATTTCTAGCCTTAGTGAAAAGGTATAAGTAATGATTGTAAAACATATATATTTGCAAGATGCATGTATCATTTAATATAAAATATATGAGATTTATTCATTTAAGTTGCATTACAATTATTGCTATAGTGGTTTTTCTTAATGACGTTTTATTACAGGTGAGTTATATGTTGGAGAAAGCGACAACCAGAGAATCAACCGTGTACGAGTTATAACTAGTGATGGTCGCATCACAACCTTTGCTGGGGCTGATTCAAGGTGCAATTGTAGGGAACCCGCCTGTTTCTGCCAACCATTGGATAATGTCTCTGCTACATCTGCCATTTTCTCATCCATATCATCCATCGCCGTGACCCCTGATGGCGTGTTACATATCAGTGACCAGGCAGGTTACAGAGTTAGGTCTGTGCAGGCCCTACTACCAGAACTTAATGATGAGAAGAAAGAATATGAAATTTTCTCTCCAGATACACATGAAGTTTATGTCTTCAACCGTTTTGGACAGCATGTGACTACTAAGAACCTCGTTACAGGCCAAACCATTTATACATTCCAGTATACAGACAGCTCTAGCACAGGAAAGCTGTTAGCTGTTACTGATGCAGCAAGCAATACAATCCAACTCATCAGGAATCATTCTGGTGCTGTCAAGGCCATTGATAACCCTCAGAAACAAAGGATCATGGTCAGTTTGAATATGAACTTGTTACTGAAAGAATTGGTGACCCCAGATGGATACAACATCACTTTCCGCTATCATGGAAATAGAGGACTGATGCGATCCAAGATTGAGGCTCTAGGCCGGACCTACAGTTATGAGTATGACGATCAAGGGCGCTTGGTACAAGCAGTCCTTCCAACAGGACAAATTATACAGTTGAGCTTCGACTTGAGTGTTCGAGGAGCTAAGATCACTGTATCTCGCGATGGCAAGGATCTTGTTACAACTCGAGTCAGAGGAAATGTCTTGAGTCATGATTCAGGTTAGATTAATTTCATTACAATACTCATGGATAATTTTGACATTGCATTTCCTGTTTACCATACACAAATGCAATTTCCTTTCAATGTAAGATTATTAATCATTGAAATTTAATTTTTGTTGCACTAGAGAAGTGTGAAATGCTCGTTAATATTTTTTCTTTGGGCAATTTCTTTTAAATATTAAGTACATGTAAAGAAGTTGGCTTAAAAACAGAAAGAGAAATTGCTATACCTTCCTTTATTTCATATTTACAGGATCAATTGAAGCTGTATCTGATCTCGATGGGGATGGTCAGTTACGCATCATTACAGACTGGAACCACGAAATATCTCTGGAGAAGACTGCCTATCGTGTACTTGAATCCAATAACCCTACAGCAGCTGAGATGTTCCCAATTCTATCTCGTCAGCAGACACACATCAGTGATAACATTGTTAATCGCTATGAATGGAGTTATGCCCCTGCATCCACTTATGGTGGAGGATCTAATCTAAAGGTATTGTAAATGTCTGATTAGAACATTATTTGAATAAAATTTTCTTGTTAAACTTATTACCTCTATTCAAATTTAAGTCCAGTTATTTAATTTTATATTTTTTGTATTACAGGTGTCAGGAACACTACGTGTTAATGGAGCAGAATTACTTACCCTGACCTATGATCGTGCATCCTCCTCAGAAGTATTGCTGTCTGTTTCGGGTCAAGTTATGGTGAACATTACTTATGATCACTTTGGGCGACCTGTCCAGTGGGTACCAGTCTCACCCTTGGTACCAAGCAACGTCACCTACGATCATTGGGGCCACATCACCAGCTGGGTCCGTGGAGATCATTCAGAAGAATATAAATATGATATTTATCTCCGCATGGAGTCAGTTACTTATGCCGATGGCACAACAGTTAATTATGATTACAGAGAAAAACTGACAAAGGTAAATACTGTAAGTCGTCTACTTTACCGTATCATAATGATTTCTGTGTGCTCCTAATTTTCTTGTGGATTTATTTGGTGAAGATGTAAGATCATTGACAATACAACAAATATTTAATACTACCCTGTCACTAGAAAGGGGTTAGCAACCACCTTACTCATTGCTGTGCTTTAGCCCCCTTTACTATGTTCTTTCACAATCCAGAGTGTGATTTCCTTTCCTTTTAGGTTAAATTCCTTTCTTTAGACAATTATCTTTATCTCAAGAGGCATATGAAAAAAGATTTTTAGGAAGCAATGGTTGTCCAGTGGATTATCAAGAAATATTCCTCTTTATTTCTTTGTCTGTTTTTCATTTCTCTGATAATCCTGCAAGCATTCTGCCTTGCACAATGTGCTGGTCTCATCCTTTTCATCTCGAGTATTCAGATAAGACTTGCAGGGGTTTCTTTGAATGCTCTTTTCAACGTTAGTATTTTTATGGACTTTGTAACAGAAAGTTATTTCAGATGATGTTCACTCTTATTTTGTTGGCCAATTGAAATACGAATTCTTTTTTCTATTTAATCCTATGCTTAAAACCTTCAAGGCAACCCATATTTATCTAATATATATATATATATATATATATATATATATATATATATATATATATATATATACAGTATATATATATATATATATATATATATATATATATATACAGTATATATATATATATATATATATATATACATATATATATATATATATATATATATATATATATATATATATATATATACAGTATATATATATATATATATATATATATATATATATATATATATATATATATATATATATATATATATATATATATATATATATATATATATATACAGTATATATATATATATATATATATATATATATATATATATACAGTATATATATATATATATATATATATATATATATATATATATATATATATATATATACAGTATATATATATACAGTATATATATATATATATATATATATATATATATATATATATATATATATAAAGTGTAAATACAGGATTTCTAATAATATAAAAGGTACAGCAGTAGGTTAGACAAGGAACTGATCACCTATTGGTATTCTATCATTCTATTGCCAGGGTAAATGAATAATTTTTAAGACTGGTCAGTCTGTAGTAGGACCCCTTTCTCCCATTAATACAGTTTCCTTTTGGCTAAACATGCACTGAATGGTCTGGTATATTCTGTATACATTTTATTTTCCCCTCCATATTAGGCAAAACTGAACAATATTACATTTTCCCCTTTAGTATTTCTATTTAGAATTCCCTGCCTGTTGATTATAGAACTCGTGTTACCCCTTTGCAGTTTCAGTTTATCACAGTATATATTGCCATACAACAGTCATTACTTGGTGCATTTTAGGCATTACTTAAGGTTCTTTGCAGGATTCCTTCCTCCCTTAGCTGCACTTCCTTCTTCTACTTCACTGCTGTTCCAAATTCATTCCATCTTGCTGTCCAGCCCCTCTAAACTCTCACTACATACCATAAAAGCAGGATTTTCCCCCAGTTGAACTTGGGTATTGAGTAGGGTCTCAGGCCCCATCACTGGGGTATATTCCTAAATCCAATCCAGATATGCCAAGACATCTATTTTTTTTACCTCCGTTTCACTGCCACACATTTTGCAAGCTTTTTGGAAATAAAAGAATATCCTGATAATATATAAAAGCTCTTCATTTGAATAAGATACATAAGAAAAATTCACATGATAGAAACATGCAGGAAAGGAAACTGAAGATCTATGGAAACAGTCAAAAATCCTGTAGAAAGGAGCTGACATGTCATTGAACACTAATCCTGAAAATAGGGACAAGGAACAGAGTAGTGTCCACACAATAAAAAGAAAAAAATTGGAACAAAGAAAAAGTCATTGAGTAAAGTATCCAAAACTCTCATTTATCTTTAAATATTCACTGTGTCCTTGCAGTGAATGTTTATAATTTTATATAAATAACAGGGGAGTCTGGTCCTAACACAAGTCATGACCTCCATTTAGCCTATTCTGTTTTGAATGCCACTTCTCTCACTGATTTGTAAGCCCTTTCAATCTCTCACTTAACAATTATTCAATAAAAACGTTGCCGATATAGTTGGAACTGACGGTACATAATTTTTAAGCCCCATTCTTTAAGAGGTAGCAATTTGTTTGTCCTCAAACCAATGGGGAATGCAGTACTTTTCCTTTCCTATCCCCTAATACTGATAAAGGACCAGCCTCCAGAGGTTTCAAACTTACCAGCTGAAGTGACCTCACCATACAAGCAACATTGAATTATTCTCAGAAAAATACCTATATTTTTAGTGGGCAGCCAGCATAGGTGAGCACTGGACAATATTGAGGTTAATGGCAATATCTTAAAGCATGACAGCATATGCTTCCCCACTATCCTTCTGATATTGGTGTGATTTTTGTAGAGTTAACTGATATCTGGTCCAAAACAAAAAGAAATGGGAGTTTAGTTGAAGCAAAAACCTATTTTTGGGAGGTACTGTTTGGTCTCCAAGGACTTTCCTGTTTAAGGCTAAAACAGGGAATCCAATACGACTTAATTACCAAAGAAGTATTGTTCCCCTGCTTTAGGGCCCGTGAATCAACGTGCAGAGCACGGACTCAGTGAGTATAGGGGAGACCTACAAGTTCAGGCACATTGAAATTTGCCCCAGAACAAACAATATCACATTAAAACTTGTTTCAGAATAACTAAAATCTTGCACATAAAATTTTATTGCTAAAAAGTGGACTACATGCATCTCTCCCTTCGTGAATAATTAATGAGATAGGAATTGAATCAAGAGAGAGCACTCAAAGGTTGAATTTGATAAATTTATTCCCATGCTACCACACCACCTTCGAGAAAAAAATATAAATAGCTGTACTTCCATCTGTGAGGACCTTCTCTAGTTATGGATCTCTTTTGTGACTACACCTCTTCTGAATAGACGTTTATGCTTATCTTTTAAAATAAGGAGAGTAAGCTCAAGCATTTCTGCCCACTAGTACCTGGCATAGCTGAATCTACTAGTGGAGAGAATTGGCTCATCAAATAAGTGGTATGCCACTTTTGTGGTAGACATCCTTATCAATCAGAGACTACTTATTTTGTGCTAGACCTCCCTATACTAAATTTGCAAAGGTTTTATGATCTTTATGCTAATCCTCTCTTTTAGGAACAGCCCTTAGCTGTGCCGTTTTTGTTTTGAGTCTACTTTTTTTTCTGAAAACTCTAGATGTGCAGTGGTACTTTTCCCAACTGTTTTCAGAATTTGTCACCAGAGGCAAGATCTGTGCTTGATTGAAGCCTTTAGCTAGACATTTGGATCTCCAGTTTTCCCTCTTTAATGTCCTATCAGCCTAAAAGAATATTTCAGTCATCTACTATGCTCTTGATATTACTATATCTTACACTTTCTTGAATTGCTTTCAATTTCTTGCCGAGGAAAAAATCTGTTATGACATTTGATACATTGCTTTTTTTTCTCGTATTAAAGAGAATCCTTAATTCTTTGATTCTAATGTTATCAGCTTACAACTATAAATCCAACCTCATCTTCCTTTCCCATATTGTGACCTACTGTTAGTGGAAGAGTTGCAGTTTTAGCTTTTTTTCCAACCTCTTACTAATCATTGCAAGTTCAGTTCTCCTGTTCCTTTTACTGATCCATTCCCTAAATTTATACCCTTCAAAATAGTGTAGTATGTTTTTTTCCTGTGGTCTATATAGATCTTCCATCTTTAAGGATTTAGGAATCTGAGTCAAGATTGTTTTCCAGCACAATTCAATAAGGATTTGCGGATGAAGTAGATAATTTTCTTTTGCCATGTTAATTCTCTAATTTTTATGACTGTTAATTCCTGCATTTTGTTATTTTTAGAATAATGGGGTTTCAGTAAATTATTGTTTTCATACAGTTTTGGCCCCTGACTTTAAGGCATTAACCAGTCAATGAAAAAGACTTGGTCAGATAAACTCATCTCAAGCTTTCTGATATACTCTTTTCAAACACTTAGATCTTTTATCTAACCACTTTCTATCATGACTGTGGCACTACATTTACTTCCCCAATTTTAGTAATGTTCCTCAGGTTTCTGTTTTCTCCCATATTCCTTTTCATTAGCCTTGTACAGTTCACCTGTTCCCCTAATCAAGTGTTTTTCAATTTTGTCCCCAAGATTTCTTTTCTTGGGGTTGTGGCGCCCTATGTGGTAACGTCCCTGATTGGTGATTGCCTAACTGGGGTTTGAGTCCCGCTCAAACTCGTTAGTTCCTTTGGGTGCTGCAGCCTCACCATCCTTGTGAGCTAAGGATGAAGGGCTTGGGGGAGCCTATAGGTCTATCTGCTGAGTCATCAGCAGCTATTGCCTAGCCTTCCTTGGTCCTAGCTTGGATGGAGAGGGGTGCTTGAGCACTGATCATAGGTATATATGGTGTTTCCAAGGCATTGTCCTGCTTGATAGGGCAGTGTCACTGTCCCTTGCCTCTGCCATTCATAAGAGGCCTTTAAACTTTTAAATATGATTATTTTTCCAATATTTAAACCTACCCTTAATTTGTCTTTCTGTAATTATAATTGTTTTTGTGACAAGTTGAGTTTGTATACATATATGTATGCACTGTACCAGATTCCAGCAAATTGTTTGATTGTATGAAAATTTTTTTGGCCAGCATCTCGTTAAACAACATTTTATGCATTCTGATTACTTGAGAGATTTACTTCAGATTCTTAAATTTGCTTACAATTTTAGTGGCTTCGTGTCACTCCCATCAGGCTTTTTCCTGTATTATTCTTTGGCAATACTCTACAATACTGTACCTGTGCTTTATATTGGATTTATACAACCTGCTTTTAGCTATTGCTCATAATTTTGGAGTTTCTTATTTTGTTTCGCTTCTCAACAAATCTAGCTTATGTAATCAGTGATCCAGCTTTTATCTCTTATGTAGATTTTTCTCTGGCTAAGTGGTCTCAGTGCCTCATTAATATTATTTAAAATCCTGTTTCAAAGCACTAAAGGGTAATATTATTCTTCAAAGGCAACTTCATGACACCTGTTAGACTATCATTTATGTTTTTGAGGAAATCAAAGAGTTTCATTGAGCTTCACTTTGTTTCTTCTTTACTACCAATATTAGGAATTCTTTACAGGCTTCTGTATTCTTTTCACCCGCCAGGAAGCAATTGTATCTATTCCTTCAGTTGGGCTTTACCAGCACTTTTTTTTCCATTTGGAAATCAAAAGAAACCAAAATCTTTCAGTTGTAAGGATACACTCAGAAATGAGTTGTATAGGTCAATGCAAGATACACACCTTTACCAGTCCTAAAGCATCATCACCCATTAGGCTAACCAAATAATTGATATTGGCTTGCAGGTAGCTTAATACAGATAATGCAAAAAGTAAACCTGTCTCGAGGGTAAAATAAGCATACATAGTTTAACAGGGATATTATGAACACATGAATACAGAAAAGACTACTTATTACAGCAAAATGATGAGCAAAGGTAATCTAGAGCTATGAACTTACATAATACAGTACTTACAAGCTGATAACTTGCCTTTCATATTTCATCTATGTAACATTTTATCCATGTTTTAACTATTAAGTTCCAAGAACAATATTTACTCATCGAAGGGACCAATTACTTTTTCCATACCATAAACCTTTTGGTATATTGAAATACTGTATGTCAGGCTTTAGACCATCCACAGATGCAATACATGTCAACCCCTGTTAGTGACTTAGTATGATTGACATACAGTAGTCATAACCCTCTTCTTCTTCAATACTGTACATTCATTTTCTCTTTTATTGCTAATCCATTCATAAAAAAAATGGTAATTGAAGCTACTAACTGAATGAGACATTGTTCAGTTATGGGCTGAAAATTTGGGACTAATGACAATTCAAGTGAAACAGATGTGTTAGTGTAATGTATCACATTATGGGTGTTTTAGGGTGTTCATGAACAGAAATGCGTGTGAGAAGAAACAGTTTTCTGGGCAGGCCTAATGCTTATATTTTCTGGCTTTGGACTTTACAAATGATCACTAAAATATTTTACACCTTTTTTGCAACAAAGGGTAACATTTGCTTTTTTTTTAGTGTTTTTATTTCAATTGCCCATTCAGAGCAAAGGTAATGGAGGAGGTTTGTCTACACGATTCATAGTTTGCACTAGTTACAGAAAAAAAAAGTAGGGGACCAGTAAATTTACACATACTGTACCGATAGCCATGATCCATTGGCACCTTGACCCACTGCTGCATTAACATTAATTTTGTTTAACTTAGGTAAATTCCATACTACAATACATATCCTTTCTTCAGACACATAGTGCTTATTGTTTAGTGATAACTTTTCAATAGTATGTACTGTTAACTGTTCCAAGATGTCCTGTAAACTATTTTTCTTTGAAAAGAAACAGAAAACCACCAATAAATAATATACAGCATGTGTGCTTAAAGGTCATCGGAAGATTGAAAAGCCTTATAATTTAGCTGAACACAAGTGTAATAAGTAATGTGAAAGTATCATGTACACCATTGATTAAAATGAGCCATATAACTTATTAATCTTTTGTACAAAACTGAAACAGCCAGAACTGTTCAAAAATTTTCCTGTGAAAAAAATTTATTGAAAAATATTCACCTTTCCTTAAATGCAGTGCGTAGGGATTCACTATTTTTGAAAATAAATACGATGTAAACATACCAGAAAGTTAGTTTCAAACTTTAAAAAGGCCCTCTGCTCTTCCCAAAAGTACAGTACTGTTTAAGGTTGTCAATTTTAGCTGAAATTTGGATACTGATCACTTTCTAACTTATTTAGCATCTAGATGACTTTCCAACTTTAATTAAATGTTGCTGTGCAGAATTTTTGGCTCTCCCTGAATCTGTAATAAGATATGAATTAAAAAAAAGGTTATTCCAGTTTGTTATAAAGCAATAAAAATGGCACTATCAATCCGTACTTTCAGAGCAATCAAAATGTCTCCACTTGTAACTGATAATGCTCTTCCTTGTTACTGTGAATGAAGTAGAATGGTGTTTATTAGATGTGTTTGTTCTTGCATTCCTCTTTAAGAAATATTGTCCTATATATATTTTATTATTAGATTCCAGAAAACATTTTAATTCACTTTTAAGTACTTCATTTGTTTTATGATTTGATGTCCAAATATTAATCCTGTAATTAAATCTCATATTCTTGTATAATTCAATAGATACCAATAGTGGATTAGGAGACTGAATTGTTTATAAGTTTGTGATTACTTGTTTATTTTTGCAGTTAATAAAGTACCTTCAAAATATCCTTCTCCAGAATATGCCATGAATCAAATTCAGCCTATTTGTTTTTTATTCCATGTCTCTTAAGTTAATATACAATTTGTGCTAATTGAAATTTTAGAAATACTGTAACATTTATTGCTGAGAATTTTCATATTAGCTTGTTACAACCTACTGCTATTTTTTCTGTGAAAGAAAGCTTACATACTTATCCATTTTAAGAAAGCTTACATGCTTATTCATTTTAGGAAAGCCTACTTGTTCAAGAATTGAAAAGTGGAAAAGTAACTTAAGTTGGAATAAAGAGAGGTGGTTTGTAGAGTGTCATTTTGGTGGTTTTCTGCCTCTACTGAAGTATGTCCCTGTTGACGAGAACTCACAGTAGGACTTTTTCCTTTCAGCCTGAGAAAGTGACTCATCCTAGTGGGCGTGCCTATGGCCTGGTGTACGACGATGCTGGTTCATTACGTCAAGTTGTGACACCTCGTGGATCAGCCTACACACTTCATCTCACGACCTCCTTGGGATTCTACAGGCTCATCTTAGCTCTTCCTGTAGATAGTATTGCAATACAGGTAAGTGACTCATTTGTGGCATCTAGATTTTAATAATAGAATAAACATAAACAAAATTCTTAATTATTGTATTATCTTAGACTAAATGCATTTTACAAAAAAATAAACATGTGGAAGAGGAAAGTTAATGTTAAGTCCATGGAATGAGCGAGACTAATTCATTGCTATTAGTGCCTGTACAGTATCAAAAAGTACATTCATCTCTACTAAATTCATCATATTAGGACATTTAAAGGTTAGATATTGATTTATGTTCTTAGGGTGTCAACGAAATTTATTTGCAGAGCTTTCAAATATTTTCAAGGGAAAAATTCATTATACACAGTACTGTAAGCTGATTCAGACAAAATTAACAAATACCTAGTAATCTAGACATTCTTCTTTTACTTCATAGGTTGAATGATACATGTTTAAAAAGTTTATTGTAAATTTTTAGTAGTATATACCAGCTTAAATCATTGTACAAATAATTACAGTACAGCACAGTATTGCATTATTTCCTTTCTACCTTTATTTTGCGCAAGTTAGCAAGAAGAGGAGCTTTTAGCACTTGTTAGAGAATTGGTAATTTTACTCCTCTATGTAAATGTGTTTGTGGTAGCTCAAGTCCCACTGATTACCGCCCAATTTCCATAACTCCCATATTATCTAAAGTTTTTGAACGTCTTCTGGCAAAACGTCTTAATAGGTTTGCTGAAGGTAATCATCTATTCCCTAGTTTGCAATCTGGTTTTCGTAAAGGCCTTGGAGCATGTGATGCCCTTCTTACAATCTCCAATACTGTACAGAAATCCCTTGATTATGGTCAGGAAGTTCGTATGATTGGCCTTGATTTTAGTGCTGCCTTTGACCGTGTTAATCATGAGGCCCTTGTTTTCAAACTCAAACAGTTGGGAGTGGGTGGGTCATTTCTTAGCATTACTGTTGATTTTTTGAGTAATAGATCTCAAAGAGTTGTTGATGGGCACCATAGTGAGTATAGAAATGTGATATCCGGTGTTCCACAAGGTAGTGTTCTTGGCCCATTACTTTTCATACTATATACACATGACATGTGGTTTGGCCTAGAAAACAGGCTTGTTGCATATGCAGATGATGCTACTCTCTTTGCATCAATTCCATCCCCTGAATGTAGATCTGGGGTTGTTGAATCCCTTAATAGAGATTTAGCTAAAATTAGTGCATGGTACAAATTATGGGGTATTAAGTTGAATCCTAATAAAACTCAAAGTATGATTGTAAGTAGGTCAAGGACGGTGGCTCATCAACATCCGGATCTCATTATTGATAATGTTTCTTTAAATTTATATGACTTTTAAAATTTTAGGTGTGATTCTCGACAGCGAATTTACTTTTGAGAAACACATTAGGTCTGTGTTTTCTTCAATTGCACAAAGAAATGGCTTATTGAGAAAGTCTTACAAGATTTTCGGTGATCAATCTATTCTGAAGAAGTGTTTTAATTCTTTCATTCTACCTTGTTTTGAGTATTGTTCTCCTGTCTGGTGTTCAGCTGCTGATTCTCATCTTAATTTGTTGGACAGAAACTTACGGTCTATTAAATTTCTTATTCCTGATCTAGATATTAATCTTTGCCATTGTCGTTCAATTAGGTCATTATGCGTATTGCATAAGATTTTTCATAACTCTGACCAACCTTTACATTCAGATCTTCCTGGACAATTCTATCCTGTTCGTAATACTAGGCAGGCAGTTAATTCTAATAGCCAGGCCTTCTCCATCATGAGGCTCAATACTACACAGTATTCTAGAAGTTTTATTCCATCTGTTACCAAGTTGTGGAATGATCTTCCTAATCGGGTAGTTGAATCAGTAGAACTTCAAAAGTTCAAAGTTGGAGCAGATGTTTTTATGTTGACCAGGCTGACATGAGTCTTTTTATAGTTTATATATGACATATCTGTTTTTGACGTTGTTAATAGTTTATATAGGACATATCTGTTTTGACGTTGTTACTGTTTTTAGAATGATTTATTGTTAATTCATTCTCATCATTTTTTTATTTCCATATTTCCTTTCCTCACTGGGCTATTTTTCCCTATTGGAGCCCTTGGGCTTATAGCATCTTGCTTTTCCAACTAGGGTTGTAGCTTGGCTAGTAATAATAATAATAATAAAAGTAACTGATCAGATTTGATACAGAATAACAGTACTCGACTAAGAGCTGTTAGAGTGTTCAAGCTTCAAGTGGAAGGGAAAACAAATGACCCTGGAAAAAAAAAAAATTTGGTACAGTCCTGTTCATAAGTGATGATACGGTGTACTTTTATTTTCGGACAAATTGTCAACCTAAAAGCAAGATCTGGCAACTACAACAGCTCAGGCTGCTAGTTCCCGTGAAGTGAAGTGGCTAATTTAAAGGGACATGTTATCTTAAAAGTTAATCTTAGTGACCTGCTTGTAATTTCAGAATCTGATGTTTTTATTGGAAAAAAATTTAAAAGGAGAAAAACTAAAATGATAAAAATGCATTATTAATTACTGGTATGTATGGTTTAAATTGTCAAACATTCATTAAGAATCAAATCTCCATACTGTACTAGGTCTAGGCCTATTGGTCTAAAAAGTTTATTTCAGGCATGAGCCTATTTGACTTGCATATGATAATTATTGATGAAATTGTAGTAATTTAACATAATCATGAAGGATAAAAGGAATAAAAACTATAATTCACTTTAGCATTGATCTAGTTATCCTGCTCTCGAGTAGTGCATTGTTGTCATTCTTTTAAAGGGTCATTTTTGTGTTTCTCGTCTCCATTGAAACGATTGATCCACCCGAATACTGTTGTCCAACTTGTATTCAATTTACGGATAATTTCGATGGGGAGGATATTATTTCTATACAATTCAACTTCATACAGCTACTGAGGTTGTCAGCTCTAGAATTTATATGATGGTGATCATGATACTCAATCACCCCAACATCAGCTAAGCAAGGAGGAGACTAAATACTGAATGTCAGCGTATATCAACTGACAAGTTGCAGCAATGTTTCGCGACTTCTCAGGCATGTCAATCTTTCGGAGTCAGGGAGGCGAATTTCCTCAGGTTGTTATTGTTCAGAAAGATTGACGGCCCTTGTTTTATCCTTCACATTTCAGAATGTTTAATTTTATTTCATGACCCAATATTGAAAATGACTTAAGTTTTTACCAGTGAAGATTTTTTTTTTTATTTTTGCATTTTATATTAAACAGTACTGTACTGATTTGCTCTTATAATTCAGAGAGTTTATAAAACAAAACAAAAATAGAAAACTTCTCACTTGTGAATGATAATTAAAGTATACAGTGTTGTCACTTATGAATGTGATATACAAATAAGAAATATACAGTAGATGATGGGATACCCTTAAATCTACTCACTTTGGTGTAAACTTTACAGATCTTCCTTTGTTTAAATCAGATGGTTCTGTCACTCACTGTACATTGGAAAATTCAACCATTTTGAATAGTGTTTTAGACAGTAACCAGAGTAATGAGAAACTCAATCTTCCTAATTCCTGTTTTCCTACAGCTAAACTATATAGCTTAGCTTTTCAGTCTCGAGAAATTAAAACAATTTTAAGGGACCTTGATACTTATTAGGGGTGTAGACCTAAATGGTATTTTCCTTTGTATATATATATATATATATATATATATATATATATATATATATATATAAACAACTTATTGCATAGCTCGTATGTTATGTTATGTTATTCTCTGGAAATTAGCAGGAAGAGACTTTTTGTTTCGTGGTACCTTTAGCCCTGCTGATGACTGGCAAATTTCCATAGCTCCCATGTATTCCAAGTTTTGAACATTTTTGGCAAAAGATATACTATAGGTAGTAGGTTGGCCAGGCATTTTTGCTTTGCTTACACTTAACTGAATAGTCTGGCCTATTCTTTACACACACTTCTTTTCTCATACACCTGACAACACGACAGTACTAAGATTACCAAACAATTCTTCTTTGCTGAAGGGGCTAATTACAGTAGTGCAATTGAATTTGTAAATAAAGAGAGATTGCAGTGTAATTGTTGATGGGAACCATTGCAACGAAAGGAATTTAATATCTGATGTTCTTCAGGGTAGTGTTCTAAGCCCATCACTTTCCATGCTCCAGTATATACACATGGTATGTGGTTTGGCTTGTTAAACCCGCTTGTTGCATATGCAGATGTTGCTTCTCCCTTTGCATCAATTCCATCTCCTGAATGTAGACCTATGGTTACTGAATCTCTTAATAGAAATATAGCTCAAATTAGTCAATGATATAAACTATAGGGAGTTGAACCTTAAACTCAAAGTATGATTGTAAATAGGTCGAGGACCGCAGCTTCTCAACATCCAGATTTGCATTGACAATATCTCTAACTATACAGTATACAACTCATTCAAAATTCTAGTCTAGTTGTGATACTTCATGACAAATTTACTTTTGATTAACACATCCAGTCAGTTTCTTCTTCAACTGCATAAAAAATGGCATATTGATAGTGATAGTTATAAGATTTGAGGCGATCAGTCTATCCTGAGGAAATTTTTAAATTCTCTCTTCCTTGTTTTGAGTGTTGTTCTCTTATCTGGTCTTCAGCTGCTGACTCTCATCTTAATTTGTTGGACAAAACATTCATTCTATTAAATTTCTGATTCCTGATTTGGATAATAATCTCTGGCACAGCCATTCACTTCTTTTTGTATTTTTCATGAGATTTTTCTTAATTCTGACCATCCTTTGTATTCATATCTTGCTAGACTTTATCATCCTGTATGTAGTGCTGGGTATGCAGTTAATTTATAAAATTAATAGCCTTGCCTTCTTCAGCCCAATGCTTAATACAGTATTACAGTATTCTAGAAGTTTTATTTCTTTTGTGACTAAATTGCGGAATAATCTTTCTAATCTAGCAATTAAATTCGTAGAACTTAAGAAATTTAAACTTTTGACGCATGCTCTTTTGCTGAACAAGTTGACATAAATCTGATTTCATAGTTTATATAAGATATCTATTTAAGTGTAGTTACTGATCTTAAAATATATATATTTTTTTTTCATTGCTTCTCATATAAATGAGTCTTGGTTATTTGTTAGAGCCCTTGAGCTTTTAACACCCAGTTTTTCCAGTCAGGGTTGTGGCTTGGTTAGTAATAACTGTTAAAATAGTTATGGAAAAATGGAATTACTGTTGCCTACAACTAAAAGTTTTTTTTTTGTTTTCTAACAGATGCGTCTTGATGAACGAGGAAGGTTGCTCTCTGTCTCTCTTCCTGGCCGTGGAGGAACTCTATTGTATGAGTATAATGATAATGGGGAAATAAGTGCAGAGCTCTATGGACATGGCTATACAGAATATACATACTATGAGGAAACTGGGCTGATGCGTTCAGCCAGAACAAAACATATTCATGACGATGTCAGAACTGATTATCGATACCATGGTGGGCTCATGAAAGAAATGAGAGTCCGTTATGGATCCAAGAGTGACCTCCATGGCGTAAAGCTCAAGTTCCAGTATGATAGCTCAGCCAGACTTCGAAAACTGGAAGGAGACATCAACAACTCTGCCTTAAAAGAAGTTTACGTTCGTTTTGATAATCAGACTGGAGTTCTTGAACTAATTTCCGACTTGCGCATCATCAGGAATAACATCCTGGAGACAATGCTGCAGAATCCAAAGAAGAAATTTGTCAACACTCGTAAACAAGATGATTATGGCCGTTTAGCACATGTCGATATGACTCTTGAAGGCAGAACTGTATACACAATGCAACTGAAGTATGATAATCGTAATCGTATATCAGAACGATTGATTGAAGTAGCAGGTCGCCGTGAAGGTCTCAACATCACGTACAAGGCAGATGGTCAGATACAAGAAGCCAAAGGAACACACGCATGGCATTACAGATATGATGAAAATGGTAACATTGTCAGCCATGCCAACAGAGAATCTGAGCAGACTCTTGAATATGATGAATGTGATAGAGTTGTTAGTGTTGATTCAACATTAGTAGAATATGACTCTAGGGGTTTCGTAATTCGCATTGACAATGAGAACTTCAAATACAATACAAAAGGACAATTGGTATCTGCCTGGGATGGGGGAGAGAGTTGGTCTTTCACCTTGGGATATGATCATTTTGGCAGAGTAGCAGTATATCGTGATCACCTGAACAATGCCACACAAATCATATATGGACGTCCTGATCTGCCAGATTTAATTACACATTTACACAACCCTCATTCTGGAATGACCATGAGCTTGCTGTATGATGATATGAACCATTTAATAGCAATTGACAAAGATGATGGCCGATACTTTGTGGCAACAGATCAGAATGGCACTCCCATAGCAGTCTTTGATGACCTGGGCTCTCTGATTAGGAGTCAGGTGTGGTCTCCTTTTGGCCGTCTCATCGATTATGCTGGTACAGAAATGTGGGTTGGTGTAGGACCTTGGGGGGGATTCTTAGAACCATTGAGTGGCATAGTAATTTTGGAGGGACATGCTTATCACCCTAAGCTTTTACAATGGATGACACCACGGTGGGATCATCTGACCAAAACCACTCGACAAGTTACAGATGTCTTCGTTTATAGGTTCATGAATAATAATCCATTCAATCTCCCATCAGGTTTGATGAAACATTATTATACAGGTGAGTTCTAAATATATGCATTTGTAATTTAAATATTAATATTATCATCAATTTTGTTAATGACTTGAAATACAGTAAAGAGGTATAAACTGAGACAAGTAATTATTATAAATAAATTACTTTTTAATATTAAAAAGGGTAATTTTTCTAAAGGTATATTCAGAATAAAGTTTAAAGTAGTTAATACTAGGTTGTGATGAAATATTTAAAACATTAAGGCTTTATATTTCATTATCCACTTGAACAACATTAAAATGTTCAATACTTTGTCAAAAGAGCATTTCTTATCTTAATTGAGTACACAGCTTTTTTTTTACTATCATAGTAAAATCATATTAACACATTCTAAAAAAAAAAAAAAAAATTTTAACTGTTAAAAGAATACTGCTTGGATAGTCAAGGCAACAATGCCAATAACCACGAATTCAACACAATTTAGTAAAATTTACTGGTAATTGTAAGAATTCTAGCAGCGTTTGCATCTGAAATTTGGATTTCTAAATGTCATTAAATGTGTTAAATTGTAAAAATAAAGGACTTTTTCTAAGAAATATACTATTACAAAGTAAATCAAAGTAGTGTAATCTTCAGTAAAAAATTTGTACATTTTCATGTGAAGTAAAAATTGTATTGAAATGTTTCACACTAACAATTTATTAATGGATTTGTTTTCTCTAAACAGATGTTTCAGATTGGCTAGAATTATACGGCATCGAGCTGAACCGTGTGCTTGGTTCAGAATACCATGAAAATACAATGGTAAAACCAAAGCCTGTCATATCTGTGGAGAATCTTGGGGCCTCTGAAGTCATCAGTGGCCTGTGTTGTCAGTACAATGCAGGAATCAAGCACCTTCATGAACTCAGCTTCTTCTCACAGTCTCATATTCAGAGGCCAATTGCAACCTGGAATGGAGTTCCAATATCCCGCCAGGCCTCAATATTTGGGCCTGGGGTCTTGGTCTCCAACGTGAAGGGTCGTGTTCTTGTGACTGCCATTGGTGAAGAAGACTCTGTCGTCATTGGTGATGTCATTCGAACTGTCCTTAACAATTCCATTATTCTAGATGTTAGCGCTACACATGGAGGCCTTGACACATTCTATTTTATTAAAGATACCACAGATCGAGCCTCTGATGACCTGCAGCAGTTGCGACGACTCTCTGGCATATTCCAGGTGTCTAATAATGAGACTGAGCGTGGTCATGAGATACGCATGTCAACACACACGGCTCACCTGGTGATAATGTATGGCGAGCGAGTTTCAAGAGCCAGGAAACAAGTTCTGAAGGAACTTGAGGAAAGGGCTGTTGCACAGGCATGGGAAAGGGAGGCAGCTTTGATCAACAGCAACCGACCTGGAACTCACACTTGGTCCTCGACAGAAAGCGATCAGCTGATCAGAGAAGGGCGCGTCCATGGCTACGTGGCTACCCACATACACTCAACTTCTCGGTATCCAATTTTGGCTTCGGATGCCTCCAATATTGTTTTCAAGCACGAGACGGCCCGCAAGCGACGTGGAAGTCGCAGAAAGTCTAGAAAGAAGAGTTGGCGCCAACGAAAGAAAGGCTCTCGCTTGAAAAGTAATACGTGAAGTGATGTAATTTTTGCTGAACTTCCAGGCATATGCTAAGTGAATCTGCCTTTATCGACAGATTGTGATATAATTGTAAATATTTATGTAAACTTAACAGAGTTTCAATATATACGCATACTGAGTGCGTTTTTGTTCTTTCTATACGAGGTGAATTAAGAAAATAACTTTCATGAATTATTATCATATTATATTCAGTGTTCTTATGAACCCCCGAATGAAACGCATATATCAATTATGAAGATTTTTGGTGTTCCTTTCATGTGGTTTTTACTTACGAATGTACCATGCGGTATCTTACGCTGTACAATATGTCACGTATTATGTAAACTAAAATTAATGAGTTTTTAATAAACATTTCGGTGTATATTTCTTAATTGGATTTAAGTCATCCCTAACTGTACATTATTAAGAAATTAAAGTAGAATGTTGTAGTCTTTCCCCTTATATATAATTATACTTGGCTGATTTTGAAATAAATTATTTCTTAATAGATACTGCTTCATCTTCCCTAACAGCTACAGTATTGTGTCGAGTATTTTCAATGTTTGTAAATGAAAAGATGAAATATGGGGATTTTATATGCCTAACAATTATATAAAATTATTAAGTGATCAATTTTTATATTAGTTGCTGTAAATATTAAAATTACAACCAAAGATTTTGAGACTACATTAAAAAATCTATGAGTTATGTTATTCTAAAGTGATCTTTAACAAAAAAAATGAATAATTAGTTGAAATGTAAAATTGGATAATTAGTGTAAAGATTACTGGTAATGGACAAAATTAACAAGTAATTAAATTTTTCCAGCAAATTCAAACTACTTTCTTTGTGCTGCATTCTTTTTCTTAATTGCCTTTAAATACTCACTTTAAAAAAATACTTTATATATGAATTAATTCCAGTACCTTAACCATACAGAGCTAATAATAATTGGGACTATCCAAAGCTTATTTAAATCTATGCCTTTCTGTGTACCAAAATAAATGAATGTTCAAGAAATTAAAGAATGCTACACGAGGGTCCTAAAACAGAACAGGTTATTATAATAAGATTTGCTGAGCCAACCCATGGAAGTTTCCCCACTAGCTTAGGGGTCAAACAAATTTCAACGTCAATGTATATATGGCCCAAGATAATAAGTATTAAAAAGGCTTGTCAGTAGGTGTACAAAGTACTTTTAAAATGCAGTAACTAATCCAGACAAACCACAGAACTTTATTCATAATATCCAGTACTATATACAAACATGTTCTCCAAGGCATTTCAATACTGCATTGCAATGTGTCATTTGTATTTACATAATAAAATAATCTATAATTTAAAGTATTTGAAACTTGTACAAAACTATTAAATCTTTCAAACTGGCTTCCTAATGGATACCCACCCAAAAGAAATAAAATGAGAATAGGATGCAAATTCTACCAACCACATTTCATTCTGTTAATAGCTCATATACTTATGAAGGCCTTTGATTACATTCTGCAATTCTGTATAGTATATGATAAAATAATTCGTGCTGTACAACATTAGATAACACTATTATTTTTCAAGAGTGGTTTTTTACTACGGAAAATAGTCAACAAATAAATAATGCAAAAATATCCTTGCACCTCAATACACAAATGAAAATTTGTAATTTATTAATCTCTAGCTATTTTTGCTACTAAAAACTAATGCACACCATAAATCATAACCCTCCCCATAAAAGAAACAAGAAAAAAAAATGAAACAAACCATGTAAAAATACTTACAATTAATTAATGACAGGAAATTTGGGTGATTAAGGTATGGTATGAAGTATAGGACCAAGAGCCAAAGAAACTATTTCTAAATCTTCATAAGAGGGACATATTTCCATACCTGTTAAAAAGAAAAGGAGAAAATGGGTTAATATCATAGCCCAGAGGCAAATGGTAGTGGTAACAGAGAAAATTACCATGATCTCTAACAACTTAGTGTTGATGGAGAATAAATCTTAATCTATCAAATAATTTAAGCTTATGAATTAAATAAAGTCACGCATCACATAATGCCTGTCTTTATAATTAATGAATTGGATAACTAACAGCCACAGCCACCAAATCATTTCAGTTCCCTTTATTGTATGTCAGCCCAAAAATGAAACTGGTAGCAATATGGCACAGAGTGATTAAAATAATCTTCAAATGAACTTATCATCATAGTTCTTTATCCACTTGACCTTATTCATCCTTTCCCAGCAACCTTAAACAAGATGCTGCTGCTGTAATACCCTATACTGTATCCTATAAATATCTCTTTATATGGTGCCAAAGTCTGGAGCAAAATTTCAGTTTATCATTTCTAATGCTTTTGTAAACTCTAAAATTTGCTGTGATAAGGAAAATTACCCTAAGCGAGACTGGCAAAAGAAAAAAAAAATGAGGCCTATTGGGTGTATACTTCAGGGATATCTTTAAAATATATTCAAGAATATCAATAGACTGCTATAAAGATACATTTAATTTTCCATTATCACAGTAAAAAAAATTATGTTAAAAAATACACTTCTCCGTACGAACAACATTGTTGTGATTTAGAATCACCTCATAAGTGTCTTCCTTTGAACAACATGGTACCAACACCTTCCTTGTCAACCTTACAGATAAAGTAAGCTAATTAAGACAATAAAATGAAGAATGGGATCATAATTTCATCACAACGCTTTTGTAACTTGAACTTAAAGGAATCATTAGCCAAGAGATAAAATTATTAAGAAATGGAGTTCTTGCAACCTTCTGGAACCAGTTAAAAGAAATACTGTACTGTAGTAACATACACAAATGAATTGAAAATTGAGAGAATTGTTTTGGTACGAGACTAAATTACTGTAACATCCCGAGAAATTACACAATCCAAATATTACTATCAAATCTATTATTGATATGGACTTCTAGTAGGAGCTGTAAGATTGAGAGGCAAAGCATAGAAGAGGCCTCCAGATTGATTAGCAAGTTCCAAACAGCCAAGAGTTAGAGGCAGGTCGCAAAGATTAGGTGAGTAAGGGACAATCAGCAGAAATCAGCAAAGGAACAACAAGCTGAAATTAGAAGAGTGAACAAAAGATAATAGAAGTTTGTAGGTTGAGGGTAATTAGCAAAAGCCAGTAAAACAAAGTACGCGATTATTGTAGGGCAAATACAGTAGTATATGCCAGTAAGGCGAGGGATAAGCAGCAAAAGACTAAACTGTGAGGGGTAAGTAGCACAAACCAGTAGAATATAGGGAAATAACAGAAGACAGTTGAGTAAATTACAACTAAAAAGGGACAGTAGAGTGACTGTTAGTAGCAGAGCCAGTAGAGTGGAGGAAAACAGCAGGAGCCAGTAGAGTGTAGGGAAGCAGCAGGAACCAGTAGAGTGGAGGAAAGCAGCAGGAACTAATAGAGTGGAGGAAAGCAGCAGGAGCCAGTAGTGGAGGAAAGCAGCAGGAGCCTGTAGAGTGGAAGAAAGCAGCAGGAACCAGTAGAGTGGAGGAAAGCAGCAGGAATTAGTAGAGTGGAGGAAAGCAGCAGAAATCAGTAGAGTGGAGTAAAGCAGCAGGAGCCAGTAGAGTGGGGGGAAAGCAGCAGGAGCCAGTAGAGTGGGGGAAAGCAGCAGGAACCAGTAGTGGGGGAAAGCAGAAGGAACCAGTAGAGTGGAGAAAAGCAGCAGAAACCAGTAAAGTGAAGAAAAGCAGCAGAAACCAGTAAAGTGGAGGGAAGCAGTGGGAGCCAGATGAGTGGAGGGAAGCAGTGGGAGCCACCAGCGGAGTGGAGGAAATCAACAGGAGCCAGTAGAGTGGATGAAAGAAGCAGGATTCAGTAGAGTGGTTGATAGATTGATATAAAGTTTTCTGGTATCCTGACATCTAAGGTCATTGATGCCGATATCATTTATTATATATAAAAAATAAAAGAATATTCAATTAAAACCATAAACGTTAAGATGTCCTTATAAAAGTTAAATATTTTTCAGAAGACCTGCTTCTGAAATAAATCTGAAAATGCCGCTCGCATAGTAGGACACATCATGTCCAAGAATCTTGGCAAGGATGAACCTGCCATCCTCACCTAGAGCCTCAAACAGATATCTATTTCTTAAGTTGTTATAATTGGGGCATTCGGTCAACAAAAGCCTTATTGTTAAAGGTACCAAAGAGTCATCGCAATACGTTTGGTGTTGGCCCCCTAGCAGAAACTCACGTGTCAACTGAGAGTGACCAATGCAGAGACAACAAAGAGACGTCTCCTACTTTCGAGGCATCATGTTATACCTCCAAGGAGATATGACATTTGTTATTTCTCTCACTTTATTGTCATCTAGACTATCCCAGTGCTGTTGCAAATTATAATAAAACAATTTCTTGATGGTAGGTAGGAAATCATTACTGGGAATAAGATACTGTACCGTCTTGGTAGCAACTCAGATGCAGCATTCTTCACCAGTAAATCTGCCTTCTCATTCTCAGACACACCTACATGTGCTGGAACCCAACAAAATGGAACCATTATACCTCTCCGTCCAATAATAAAAAGCCATTCTAAAATCTTTAAAACTAAAGGGTTACTAGAATTAAAAACTTTTAAAGCTTGAAGGACACTCCTTGCATCACTAAAAATGGTAAAATTACCCTCCTTCTCCAATGCTATTTTCTCAATAGCAATTAGTAGGCCATACAGGTCGGCAGTAAATATGTACTCCAAATCCAATGCCAGCATCAGATTTGGAGCCATCAGTATATATAAAAGTTGATTCCCTATGTTCTGCAACATGTTCCATAAAAAAAAAGATCTGGTTTCTAAGTCAGTCATATTCTTTTTTTACACCAATATAATATTTACAAAAAGATATCTCAGGTAATTTCCACGGAGGGGTTGATGATATCTTAAATCGAAGCACCTTACTTCCAATTATATCAAATTTATTCAATAATTGTTTCACCCGAAAACCAAAGGGTTGGGGAGATTTTGTGTGCATACTTTGAGTGCCTTACAAGCTTGCAGTTTGAAAGGCTAAAGAATTAGAGAGTCTTTGCAACCTAAACCAATACCGAACAATAGAAGACTTTCAGTAGAGGTCTAAAGGTAACTCCTGCATCAACAAGGAGGCTTGGGATAGGTGACATTATAAAGGCTCCTGTGGCCAATCTGATACCAGTATGGTGTATAGAATCTGAAATCTTTAGTCAACTTTGGGTGGCTGAGAAGTATATTTCACACCCATAACTAATTTAAAAAAAAATTAAGGCCTTGTATAATTTTAAAATAGTTTTGCAGTCTGGCCCCCATTATGTAAGGGACAGTACTTTTAAAAGATTCAAAGCCTCCAGACATTTAGCTTTTAATGCCTTTAAGTGAGGAACCCATGTAAGCCTACGATAAAAAATTAATCCTAAAAATTTAGCTTCACCTACACATGGGATCCGCTGACCTTTCATCTATATATCAGTGTCTGGATGTACTCCCCAGATACGACAGAAATGGACAATAGTAGTTTTGCTTGTCAAAACTGAAACCCATTCATATCAGCCCACAGAATAATTTTGTCAATTAAGAGTTGTAATTTTCTCTCAACTATTGCCATTTTAGCTCCAGCAAATGATGTGGAGAGATCATCTATAAATAGTGTTGAGATTATGTCTCGAGGAATGACAAAGGATATCCTATTAATGGCTAGTGCAAATAAGGTTACACTTAGCACACTACCCTGGGGAACTCCTCCTTCCTGACATTTCCTTTCAGATAGGGTTTCCCCCAATCTCACTTGAAAAAATCTATGCAAAATAAATGATTGAATGAACAATGGTAGCTCTCCTCGTAATCCCAAATCATGAATGGTTTTAAGTATACCATATCTCCATGCAGTGTCATATACCTTCTCAAGGTCAAAAGAGACTGTTACATGGTGCTGTCTGGAAGCAAAGGCTTCACAAATAGACAACTCAAGTCGTATCAACACGTCAGCCTGTCCCTGATATATCATACTCTTGTAAAATTTATATGAAATCCCAAGCAGACTGGAATGGGATTTTGCATGATCTTTTGTGCTTGAATTGGTCACAATTATATAGTAGTGTAGATCCTGCTGTACCTTTGAATGTAAGCCTACGATAAAAAATTAATCCTAAAAATTTAGCTTCACCTACACATGGGATCCGCTGACCTTTCATCTATATATCAGTGTCTGGATGTACTCCCCAGATACGACAGAAATGGACAATAGTAGTTTTGCTTGTCAAAACTGAAACCCATTTATATCAGCCCACAGAATAATTTTGTCAATTAAGAGTTGTAATTTTCTCTCAACTATTGCCATTTTAGCTCCAGCAAATGATGTGGAGAGATCATCTATAAATAGTGTTGAGATTATGTCTCGAGGAATGACAAAGGATATCCTATTAATGGCTAGTGCAAATAAGGTTACACTTAGCACACTACCCTGGGGAACTCCTCCTTCCTGACATTTCCTTTCAGATAGGGTTTCCCCCAATCTCACTTGAAAAAATCTATGCAAAATAAATGATTGAATGAACAATGGTAGCTCTCCTCGTAATCCCAAATCATGAATGGTTTTAAGTATACCATATCTCCATGCAGTGTCATATACCTTCTCAAGGTCAAAAGAGACTGTTACATGGTGCTGTCTGGAAGCAAAGGCTTCACAAATAGACAACTCAAGTCGTATCAACCCGTCAGCCTGTCCCTGATATATCATACTCTTGTAAAATTTATATGAAATCCCAAGCAGACTGGAATGGGATTTTGCATGATCTTTTGTGCTTGAATTGGTCACAATTATATAGTAGTGTAGATCCTGCTGTACCTTTGAATGAGAATCTAGTCAACATAATTGATAGGTGTATCCCTTCTCGTGTGCTAAGGTACCGAGTGAAGGACAAACCATGGTTCAATGATGATTGTAGACATGCTTATTTGGAGAAGCAGGAGGCCTATCACCTTTGGAAAGGTAACAGATCAGATTTGACCTAGAACAACTATACTCAGCTTCGAGCTTTTGCTTAGAGTTTATGCCTCAACTGAAAAGGAATACAATTTAACCATAAAAGAAACCCTTTCTGGTAAAACTCTGGAACATAGATGGTGGTCTACCCTTAAATCTGCACTCTTTGGTGTAGATGCAACTGTTCCTCCTTTACTTAAACCAGATGGCTCAGTCACTCACTGTCCAAAGGAAAAGGCAACCCTTTTGGCTGATGTTTTTGACAGTAAACAGAGTAGTGAAAAACTTGAACTTCCTCATTCCTGTTTTCCTGAGGCTAAACTAACTAGTTTAGCTTTTCAATCTCGTGAGATTAAAGCTCTGTTGATGGACCTTGATGCTTATGGAGGTGTAGACCCAAATGGTATTTTTCCTTTGTTTTTTTATAAAGACAGCAGATTTCTTAGCTCCGAAGTTATCTGTTATTTTGCGCAAGTTAGCAAGAAGAGGAGCTTTCAGCACTTGTTGGAGAATTGGTAATGTTACTCCTCTATGTAAATGTGTTTGTGGTAGCTCAAGTCCCACATTATCTAAAGTTTTTGAACGTCTTCTGGCAAAACGTCTTAATAGGTTTGCTGAAGGTAATCATCTACTCCCTAGTTTGCAATTTGGTTTTCGTAAAGGCCTTGGAGCATGTGATGCCCTTCTTACAATCTCCAATGCTGTACAGAAATCCCTTGATTGTGGTCAGGAAGTTCGTATGATTGGCCTTGATTTTAGTGCTGCCTTTGACCGTGTTAATCATGAGGACCTTGTTTTCAAACTCAAACAGTTGGGAGTTGGTGGGTCGTTTTTTAGCATTATTATTGATTTTTTAAGTAATGGATCTCAAAGAGTTGTTGTTGATGGTCACCATAGTGAGTATAGGAATGTGATATCCGGTGTTCCATAGGGTAGTGTTCTTGGCCCATTACTTTTCATACTATACACACATGACATGTGGTTTGGCCTAGAAAACAAGCTTGCTGCATATGCAGATGATGCTACTCTCTTTGCATCAATTCCATCCCCTGAATGTAGATCTGGGGTTGGTGAATCCCTTAATAGAGATTTAGCTAAAATTAGTGCATGGTGCAAATTATGGGGTATGAAGTTGAATCTTAACAAAACTCAAAGTATGATTGTAAGTAGGTCAAGGACGGTGGCTCCTCAACATCCGGATTTCAGTATTGATAATGCTTCTTTAAAATTGATGATATAATATTGCCTCTGGTGTTTGCTAAAACATTACCCCACAAAGGATGTCTACCATTCAAATCTCCAAGTAAAAGAAAAGGTTGAAGGAGCTGTTGAATCACCTCTACTAAATTATCATACGATATGTTATCACTTGGAGGCAAGTACAGAGAGCAGATTGTATATTTTCTCCCTATATCAATCTGTACAATCACTGACTGCAGAGGTGTATGAATAGATAAAGGTATTTGGGGAACATCTTGACGAACGTATATGAGACTTCCGCCATGGCTCCCTACTCGGTGATCATATGGTGTCCTATAGCTACCATATTTACGAGGACAAGGAGTATTAGCATCAAGCTTGCTCTCTTGTATACATACAATTATGGGGGAATGGTCGTGGATGAAGAGCTTAAGTTCTTCATATTTGGCCCTTAAACCCTGATAATTCCATTGGAAAATGGAAGAGAAAACTATGTATTATTTTTTGGAAGACATCTTGGATGAGGTCTTCCTATTGACAGTTTTTTATTTAACAATATCCTCTGTAGTCTTCTTAAGCGTGGGTCTTGATAAGTTAGGTTTTATATTAGCCTTTTCAGTGTTCTTTTTACCTAATTCTTGTGGGGGATGGTGGACCTCAACTTGAATTTTGGATTGATTCAAGAAGTTTCCCTGTTGATCTGAAATATCAACAGGCAGAACATCATATCTATTTTATGCCATAACTTTGGTTTTTTAATGGATGAGGGTGAGAAAGATGGAGGTCTCTCTCTTTTCCTATTAACAGGTGGTTTGGAGTTTTCCCCACTATAGGTGCACCTGATAACTCGGTTTTTTGGGCTCAAGCCATGTCGTCCTGATGGAAGTTCCTATAGGGTAGCTTCCTAGGGTATATTACAACTACGGCGATATTCCCAGAGAATTTACCTTAAGGTACCAGAATTCTAACTCCTGGAGCGAGTATCCCTCGTGAAAGGGATATCGCGACATATCAGAGGACGTATTCTAGACACGTCACATGGCAATCTACGACCTGAACAGAGATTCGTCTCGTAGGAGGGAGATTGACGAGATACGAATTCGGGAAAGAAAAAGGGGAGCCGCTCCCAAGGCTTCCCTATCCCCCGATTCGTATGCGTGCCTGGCGCCAATCCTGGCGCCATCTGTATTCCTTTTTGCGTAGCTTAACAACTCGGTGTTTTTTCCTGTTTTTCTCGCAAATCTTGGATTTATTCAGCTTTTCATGGCTTCTTCGTCTTCGTTGACCTCGGATAAGTTGAGTATAGTGTCTGTTATGTATAAATGTAGGCTCTTGGTAAAATTTTGAGTGATTAATAGGATTAATCTTTGATACAAGAGCCGTAGCCTACCAGAGGTGTCCTGGACACTGTCACTCGCTAGGTATAAATTAGTTAGTCAGAGTGACATTCCTGGTTGTTTTGCTTAATAAAATTTAGCTATTTAGCTTTACATAGGATTTCCTTTCGTGCTTAGTATTATTTGGCGAAGTATTCGCCATTCTGGCCTACGCTAGGCCATGTAGCCTAGTCGTTTGGTCCTAGTACTTAATGCATGATTATGGTTTTTCCGAGTGTAATTAAAATTTTATTGAAGCTTTAGGCTATATTTTATACATGTTAGACTGTGTGGAATATTTCCAAGATTGTATACGTGAGAGTTTCGGTGAATTAGGTAATCGATTCTCTTGGTGCCTAGGCTAATTGCTTATGGAGCCTTAGTATACTTTATCATACTCCCCGGTTGCTTTCTTTTCTTCGGAGAAGGTATGCAATCCCTTTCCCTCTGTTTAAGCCTTGGGCTTATCCCTAAGTGGTTTTTTCCGAATTTATTTTCGATAAAACTATACTAGGGTGTTACTGTACCTTCCTGTTCCAGCAGAGTCTGGTTCAAAGAGGGTCAGAACAACAGAGTTTTTAGTCTGAGTCCGTGTTGTTTGGCTTGGGGCAGAGTCTCCCTCGCTGACCTAACACTTACAAAGGGAGCTGAGCTCCCTTAGGTCACTGTCGAAGGTTTCTGTAGTTATGATTCCTTCTTGTGTGATCGACCAGACTAAGTCCTGTTGCTGTTCTCGGGGAGGATAAATCTTCCCTTGGGAGTTGCAACGCCTTCCTTGCTTTGGTGCTCTGGAAGCTGGCAGGTATTATACTACTGCGCTGGCCCTTTCCCTTAGATCTCCCTTAGGCTAAGACAGAGTTCTTGGCTACGGGTGATCTGTCACTAAAGCAAGGTTGGCAGGACCCTCTTGTCCCTTCCCCCTCTATCTCCGTAATGGCCTAGCCATTACTGTACTGTACCTTGCCGGCCGGCAGAGCTGGCCGGCAGGGGTATTACTGTACCATATGTCATTCTACTTCTGGACCTAGTATAGGTTGGGATTTGGATTGACTAAGCCCATTGCCGGCCGGCAGAGACGCTGGACGGCAAGGGTCTTATGTTTTCGAGTGCTGCCCGGACCTCTCTTGGTCCCTCATCCATGCCTGCCGGCAGAGCCGGACGGCATTGGTCAAGGAAGCCTGAATTAAGTTTCTCCCCTTCCTTATATGCATTCTTTCGGTTGCCGGGCTGGGGGGGTTGTGTACACTCTTATCCCGGCATCCATTCTATTTTCTTCTAGTGCTGTACCTGTCCCGGCAGCCGGCCTATGAGGCCGGCAGCCGGGCAGGGGTAGTCTTCTGGTTCTTTTGCTGCCGGCTGGCATCGGTCTTGTACCTTTGCCGGCCGGCTTATGTCAGTCCTTGTCTGCCGGTCACCAAGAGTGTGGCCGGCAGCTGGGTACTACCTTGTGTAGTTGCTGGCCGGCAATCATTGCCGGCCAACACTGGCTGTTGCTGGCCGGCAGCTGCTGCCGCCGGCACAGGCATTTGAACCAGAGGGCTGCCGCCCTATAGCTGTTAAGTAGTATACTTTAAAGCTAATTGTGGTGTGTGCCGGCCGGCAAAGGCAGGCCGGCACACATCCTCCTATACTGTACTAGTATTCTTCTGTATAGCATATACAGTAAGAAGAAAACTATAGTAAAAGTTTAGGTACAGCACTGTATCTTCTAACACTATTGTGTTTTCTTACACAGCCCTTTGCTGTTGCCCTCAGACAGGAAGCAGAGTTCTTCCCCGTCTATTATCCAGGATTTTTAAAATCATTGCCTAGGTGTGAGCTCCACCTGTTTCCTATGGAAACCTTGCATTGGTTACTCTAGTAGAGATAAACCATTTTTGATTTTATTATCTGGAAGGCTGCAACAATGGGTTGTGAGGGAAACACAAGTGTGTGTCTTTCATTTATGAATTGTTATGCTATACTATGCATATCCAGTGATACATAGTTCACTTGATACTCATGGAAATTTCTTCTCTTTACAGAAGGACACTCCGAAGTGGGGAAGTGCTTTCTGCAATGTCAGCAGCAAGAACCTCTGCGGACATGAGTTTTGTAGGAGACACGCAGCATACGCTGTCTCCAAGGATGATCTCCGGTATTGGGACCCTCAGGTATGTACTGTGTGCACTAACCTGATTAATGAGACATTTAAATAGCTAGGAAGAAGCTTCGTACCTGGGTAAGGGGCTTCCAAAAGTACACTTCTGGCCCTTATCTTCCAAGTGAGAAGATGAGGGCGTATCTTTTCCCTAAGGCATCAGCTGAGGCAGTGATTCCCCAGCCTCAAGAGGAGATCCCCTAAGTTCAGATCCAGGTGGATGCTGAAGTCGCGGTCGCGATGCAAGACATCCAGCTAAATGACAGGATATCTGATGTGGACGGGTGTCAGGAGGAAGACCTCCTTGCAGAAGCCCAGGATGAAGTTCAAGTCCCTCTACATCGGCCGGTCTCCCAGTAGAGCTGGGACAGGCCCTCTCTTCTATTGTTGGAATGATCCAACAAATGCAGAAGGAGAATCAGGAGAAGGCGGCTGCAATGGAACTGCGAATGCAGTGCCTTGCAGAATCACATGGGCCCCAGAAAAGCTCAATGTGAAAGACCTTCCTTTGTGCTCGGATGCTAACCCATGGAGGTATGCTGAGCACATGTCGATGACGACTGGAAAGATCGTCATCTCGGATATGCTGGGCTCAGTTCCCCTGGAGGGTGGAATTCTGGCCCAACAAGGCACCATATCCGGACTGTTATGTCCGGCTGAGGAAGGAACCAGCTTCAAAGGAGGAGGCAGAGCCGAAGGAGGTCATAGTGATGACCATGCTAAGGCTCAAGCTCTACTTTCATCTTCGATGAAAGAGAGGGGCTTCTCTAACTCAAAGGTAGCTGCATTGAATAGGAAGCTCCCTTCCTTTGTGTCCTCGCCTACTAGAGCCTTCCCCCTTTTTACAGAAAGGGTTTCTGGCTGTACTAAAAGCAATCGAGGCCGGCAAGTCTTGCCCCTCCCTAGAGGAGTGTAAACCCTTGTCGCTGGCCCTGCCTATGGACCACAAAGATTGGAAGGACGTCCATCTTACGTTCTAAGTGGAAAGTTGGAGGCTGATATTGCCGGACGTCAGTTCGGCAAGGACCCCCCTAAGCTGTCTGACTTTCTTTTGCGAAGTGAGCTCGATACAAAAGAAAGACTGACTGCCTCAATGTCTCTTCAGACTACTCTCGAGACGATGGCAAGTGATCCCAAGGTCCATGAAATGTTCATGGTAGTGGCCAAGCCTCATCTGGCCACAGTGACGAAGGACCTTTATGGCTTCGTCAAGGCAAGGAGAGCTTGTAGGGAGTTCGTGTTTACCTCGGCTACAGTGAGGCACGAGCTAAAGAAACTAATCTCCTCCAACATTTGGGGAAAAGACCTTTTTCCCTACCGACTTGGTCAAAGAAGTTTTTGATAAAGCCACCTTGGAGAATAGAAACCTTCTCCAGAAGTGGGACCTGGCTATCAAAAGAAAGTCTTCCCCGGATGAGGGTCCTCAACCAAAGAGGAAGACTATGAGGACTAGGCTACCGTCTCGGCCAGCCAAGCCTCTTAGACAGCAACAGCAACTGCAATTGCCATTGCCCCCAGTGCCCCAGATCGTGGCACAAACCCCGACCACCTTTCAGTGGGTACCCCAGGCCGTGTCGACACAGTCCACGGCATTCACCCCAGCGTTCGAAGGGCAGTCTACTTCCTTCCGAGCAAAGCCTAGAGGAGCAGCCAGAGGCTCGTCTAGACGCCCCTTAAGGGGAAGGGGATTCAGGGGTGGTCGTGGTCAGGAAGGCAAGACCTCAGGACGGCAGTCCAAGTGAGGTGATACCGGTAGGAGGGAGACTTCTGAAATTTCGGGATCGGTGGACCTTCGATCCCTGGGCCCACAGCCTACTCAAGAATGGATTGGGCGGGAGCTGGTACAGCACTCCACCCCCGTACCTTCGGTTTTTTCCAACACTCCACCCCCGTTATGGAGGAGTACGTTCAAGAACGGTTGGAGAAAAAGGGTGAAGCCCATCAATTTCTAAGGGAGGCTGTTTTGTGTTCCCAAGAAAGACTCGGAAAAGCTCAGAGTCATTCTGGACTTGTCGCCACTTAACAAGTTCATAGTGAATTGCAAATTCAAAATGCTAACACTGCAACACATAAGGACCTTACTGCCCAAGAGGGCATATTCCGTCTCTATAGACTTGTCAGATGCCTACTGGCACATTCCAATTAGCCATCGACTCTCCCCCTACCTAGGGTTCAGGCTACAGCGAAGACTATACGCCTTCGGAGCCATGCCATTCGGGCTAAACATAGCCCCAAGGATTTTTACGAAGCTTGCGAGCGTAGCTCTCAAACAATTTCGCCTAAAGGGAATTCAGGTAGTAGCCTACCTGGACGACTGGTTGGTGTGGGCAGCATCCGAGACAGAATGCTTGCAAGCTTCCAGTCAGTGATCCAGTTCCTAGAGTACCTAGGCTTCAAGATCAACAGAAAAAGTCTCGACTTTCTCCATCTCAAAAGTTCCAGTGGCTAAGATCCACTGGGACCTTTTGTCACACCGTTTCTCCACCCCAGCGAAGAAAAGGAAGGAGATAGCGGGTTCTGTCAAGAGACTTCAAGATTCCGAAAGGATATCAAGACACGAGCAGGAGAGAGTACTGCGCTCTCTCCAGTTTGCTTCGGTGACAGACCCAGTGCTAAGAGCACAGCTAAAGGATGCAATCGGAGTTTGGAGAAGTTATGCATCAAACGCGTGAAGAGATCTGAGAAGACCAGCCGCTTCGGCTAAGTACTCTTCTCAGGCCTTGGTCCCAAGCCAGACATCTAAAGAAGTCAGGTTCTTCTTCAGCCACCTCCCCCGTCGGTGACGATTCACTCAGACGCCTCAAAGGAGGGATGGGGAGGTCACTCTCATCGGAAAAAAAGTCCAGGGAACTTGGTCCAGGCTATTCAAGACCTTTCTCATAAAACTTTCTAGAAGCTAGGGCAGTGCTCCTTACCTTAAAGAAAGTCTCCCCGCGTCATTCGTTCCACATAAAGTGGTAATAGACAGCGAGGTAGTTGTAAGATACTTGAATCGACAAGGATCGAGGTCACCACCTCTCAACCAGGTGATGTTGGCCGTCTTCCGATTGGCGGAAAAGAAGAAGTGGTACCTGTCGGCAGTTCACCTTCAAGGAGTCCGCAATGTGACAGCGGACGCTCTATCCAGGTTCACACCGATAGAGTCGGAATGGTCCTTAGACGCAGGATCATTCTCCTTCATTCTGAATCAGTCCCAGAACTGCAGATAGACCTCTTTGCGACGAAAGACAACAAGAAGTTGCCCCTGTACGTGCCCCGTACGAGGACCCCTTAGCGGAAGCAGTGGACGCGATGTCCCTCGACTGGAACAGATGGTCCAAGATTTATCTGTTCCCTCCTCACAACCTTCTGTTGAGGGTCCTCAACAAACTGAGATCCTTCAAAGGGTAGCGGCAATAGTGGCCCACAAGTGGCCGAACAGCGTGTGGTTCCTCCTGGCATTGGAACTGTAGCTGAAGTTTGTACCACTACCAGATCCAGTTCTGACCCAGCGAGTCCAGAAGTCAACTGTCTGCGCTTCATTACAGAAAACCCGGACCCTGCAGTTCATGATTTTCTCTCCCTAGCGGTGAGAAAGCGTTTCGGGATTTCGAAAGCCAGTATAGACTTCATTGAGGAATATAAATGCAAATCTACTAGAAGGCAATATGAGTCATCTTGGAGAAAATGGGTGGCCTTTTGTCAAGGCGAAGATTCCGCAGGAGATCTTGACAGACTTCTGCTTATCTTTTTTCCCCACCTCCATGGTCAAGGGTTGGCAGCGAACACGATTTCAGCGTGTAAGTCTGCTTTGACAAGACCCATTCTATATGCCTTCCAGGTCGACCTAGGTAACGAGATCTTTAATAAAGTCCCGAAAGCCTGTGCTAGGCTCAGACCTTCAGCACCTCCAAAGCCCATTTCATGGTCTTTAGACAAGTTCTTCATTTCGCTTCTCTGTTGAGCAATGAAGAATGTGCGTTAAAGGATTTGACACAAAAAGTTATTTTCCTAATTTGCACTCGCGTCCGGGGCCAGGGTTAGTGAAATTGTAGCCTCTCGAGAGAGGCAGGTCGTGTTCAGTTCCTGGATGGGGAAGAACTGAACCTGTTTCCGGATCCTACGTTTCTCGCCAAGAATGAGTTACCCACCAACAGGTGGGGTCCCTGGAGAATCTGCCCTCTGAAAGAAGATGCATCTCTATGTCCAGTAGAATGCCTAAAGGTCTATCTTCATAGAACTTCAGACTTCAAGGGTGGTCAACTATTCAGGGGAGAAACATCAGGCTCAAATTTATCTCTGAATCAACTCAGAGCAAAAATCACATATTTTATTCGCAGAGCGGATCCTGACAATACACCCGCAGGTCACGATCCGAGGAAAGTTGCCTCATTCTTAAATTTCTTTAATTGCATGGATTTTGAACATCTCCGTTCATACACTGGCTGGAAGTCTTCCAGAGTGTTCTTTCGCCACTATGCGAAGCAAGTAGAGGAACTAAAAGAGATCTGTGGTAGCAGTGGGTCGCGGTGTTAACCCTACTGTTTAACTCTGCGAGGAACAGTGGTCTTAATTGGGACGATTAATTCCAGGGTGAGTGTGTAGTTACATACTGTACTACAAACTAAGTGAGGGCACTGTGTTGCCCATCCAGACTGTTCCATTTCCGAAGGTGAACCTAGCATAAGTACAGACATGTGTGCCGAGCGTTTCTAACGCTAATGTCATTGATTTGTAATACAGGCTTTTATGACTTTGATACCTCGGTATCTTAAAAGTGGCATCTAATGTTTTTCTTTCAGACAAACAAGCCCTGTTTACTATCATACTTATGCTTAAAGTTTTGGGTTATCCTCTTCTTATATATATATGTATAATTGTGGTTAACCTGTCTGTTTATTGTCTGTCAATAAGCTTGTTCTTGAGAACCTTGCGTCTCCTTCACCTGTGTCAATTTATTGGTATAATTGAGCATTCATTCTATGTACCTTATCTGGGATAATTCTAATAGAATTGTTCCTTTATGCAAGCTATGTTGCATTGGTTTTCCTCCTATGCGGATATAAAACCTTTGGCCAATACAAGTATTGTGCGGAAAACTGGTCGATATTTCATATTGACGCAGTGGTCCTTTACAAACTATGCTTTACTTAATATAGGGCGAGACCACTATATTAGCTTGCCTGGTATTCATACATAGATATATGTACTCTTCGAGACTTTCCAGAGTCTAGTAGGACTCTTCCCTGTAGGGGGCAGGAAGCTCTAACATAGTTTATAGTTAGTTGAAAAGATGTATAACGGTAACATCTTAGGTCTCTAGGTCTAGTCGACCGGGAATAAATATCTCCGGGGAGTACGGCACGTTCTGAGAATCCACAGATACAGTAATGCTCTGGTACACTTCCATCAGGACGACATGGCTTGAGCCCAAAAAACGGATTTTGAGCGAAGCGAAAAATCTATTTTTGGGTGAGATAGCCATGTCGTCCTGATGGACCCGCCCTTGCCTTTCTAAGAAAGGGCTGTAGGACCCCTCCCTACATACAGTATCTGTAGCACCTCGTGTACGCTACAAGGAATACAGATGGCGCCAGGATTGGCGCCAGGCACGCATACGAATCGGGGGATAGGGAAGCCTTGGGAGCGGCTCCCCTTTTTCTTTCCCGAATTCGTATCTCGTCAATCTCCCTCCTACGAGACGAATCTCTGTTCAGGTCGTAGATTGCCATGTGACGTGTCTAGAATACGTCCTCTGATATGTCGCGATATCCCTTTCACGAGGGATACTCGCTCCAGGAGTTAGAATTCTGGTACCTTAAGGTAAATTCTCTGGGAATATCGCCGTAGTTGTAATATACCCTAGGAAGCTACCCTATAGGAACTTCCATCAGGACGACATGGCTATCTCACCCAAAAATAGATTTTTCGCTTCGCTCAAAATCCGTTTTATGTGAAACCTCCATCAAATCAGGCAAAGATATAGCCTGAGAGAAGTTACTGTTATCCTTTGTAATGGGGGACAAAGGTTTAATAGAGGTGAGCAAAGCCTTAGGTGATATTCTTGCCCTATCCTGCAGAATTTTATCAGAAGATGGCAAAATTTCTTTTTCTGGGGAATACTGGCAGTAATACGTGGGTTGGATGTCTCCTGCCCTATTTTTTCTCCTGATTTCAATACCTTTGCATAATTTGTTGAATTACTCAATAGTCTCTTGGCATGCTCCACACTTATATGTTCGATACTGGATTTATTGAGAGCAGCCTCTTCTAACTTATATTGCTGGCAGCTACTATCAGTAGATTTATTATTCAAACTGCAGTTTATACAATTGGCCTCTAGTGTACAATCGCCATGGTAAATATTGGAGCAAGCACTACACATTTTATCATTCTTGCAAACTTTAGATGGATGCCCATATCTAAAGCAACTAAAACTTTGCAGCAGCTCCTGCTTCAAAGTTTGAAATTTAATTCGTTCATTTTCTATGTAAATGGAAAAAGTCACATCAGCATCCTGGAAAGTCAGGATAATCATTGACGTTCCAGGGACTTTATGCACTTTCCACGCATTTAAAGGACACATGGCCAGTATCTCCTCTTCTGTAAATTCATACAAGTCTCTATTGAAAACTATACCCCTTCCATAACTGAAGTTTAGATGGGATTCCACATCCAGCTTTATGCCATCATTCTCTGTCTTTAAATTGCAAAGTATAACAGATTATATTTCTGATTTGGTACTTATGAGGAAACTGTTCTTTCCAAAACGAGATATATCTCCTGGTGCGATGGTACCTACTTTCTTTTGAAGAAATTTACATATCTTAAAATAATTTCCTATACTCCCTTTTGAGTGAGCAATAAGCAACTTTGGTGGTTTTGGCTTTCTCTTGGAGGGTGCAATTACCTCTATAGAGTCTATAACTTTATCAATCCAAGCTGCAGGTTTGTATATATCTAGATCCTTAGGTACCCCATAGCAAAGAGCACCCTTGATGTTCAAATTATTGATTTTAATATTCATAATATTAGTGACTGCATTGAATGCTTCATCATGGATATCAAATGATATCCATGAATCTCATTTGTCACCTTCAAGCCTCATGCTAATTTCTTTTATATTACCATAATATTGAAATGTTTTATACAAGACGATCATACAGTAATTAGTTTTTATTGGAATTTGGGTGACATGAAGGATTTTTAGGTTTCCTTATGTTACCCAAATTACCTCGTTTTTGAGCATCTGTAAAATGGTCCTTTAGAGTTTCCAAGTCGTCAAAAGAGAGGTTGGTTGGTAAAGTAAAAGCAAGCTGGGTTATCCACCTCTTATCGGAGGATGTCAGTCCTCCTATCCCATGTGGCCCAACACGAGAGGCTTCAGCGGGGACCAGTCCTCTATTAGAGAGGGGTGCCTCTCTTTAGGTGGGCGTACACTGGTCAGTAGGGGTAGTTAGCCCCTCCCACCGACAACTCCAATGCCTGGCGTCACCCATTACCTGCAAATATGGCTGACCTAAAACCGGATCACTGGGGCCCGAATCTTAACAGACTAAGTCTGCACCCAATGGCGTATGCCAGAGGGTGATGGCGTCTAAATTTGTACAGGTTGAGATGGTATGCCATCCATCCCACCCTGTGCCACATCCAAAGAAGCAGTCAAACCAAAAGTCGTCAACAGGTTCATGCCCAAGAGGAAGAGATGGAAGAATTAAAGAAGTAATCAAAATAAAGGAGAGAAAGTGCTGACTAATTTAGTTGGATCAACAATTGAGCACTAAGGTCCAGTGAGAAAGCAATTTCCACCATTCATTAGGGCTCAGCTGCTAATCCCTAAGGCCCCCATCCTCGTCAAGGCTTCAGCATCTGGGGGATTGAATGGGATAAGGTATCCTGCTCGGAGGATGGAGACCATCCAGGTTCAGCCCCGTGGAAACTCCATCTCCGCCACCTGCTCTTCAGCCATCCTCTGTTGACTTACTGATGATGACTTCTCCTAGTGAGGTGCCCCAGAGTACTGGCGAGATGTCATTGCCCTATGGAGAAGAGAGTCGTGACTCGTCTTCCTCCATCCTTTTTCTGCTACAGCCTCGATGTCCTCATTGTTAGAGAGAGAGGTGCTGCCCATTGAGGAGTTGCAAAGCTTTATTTCCTCTCTCCGAGGTACCTGCTTCCTAAATTTTGAGTGGGAGTCTCGTCTCCTCAAAAACCTAGTTGACCCATTGGTTGAGGACAGTGTGTGTGAGGAATTGCACTATCCTAGCACCTGACAGGATAAATACTGTCATCACTTCCTCCTCCTGGTCGGAGAAAAAAATCTTCATTCTTGAAGAGATATCCCACCGTCCCCAACCAATCGTCCAACCATGAACTGGCTTTGCAAAGAGCACTTTACAACCCGCTCCATGTTTGCAGCGTCAGCCATCAAGAACATCACCGATCGGGATGCCAGCTTGTCTCATGGCATGTTCTGGACTAGAGCCAGTGTTGCTGGATCCAGAGGCAGAGGTGATGGATTGTCCTTTGTTATCTTGTAATACTTCCTCTGTCTCACATAAGGAGGGGTAAATAAACGAGGGGAGTTGACCGAACGCAGGGACTGCTAAGTTCCTGCTACTTAGGTATATGTCCTCTTCTTTGCACCCTTCAACCCCCAAGACAAAGGCAAGGCTACCTTACTCTTGGTGGGTCGATGGGTGTCAAACCATAGGTCAAGGACGGTGTCGTTTCCCTTCTGGGAACCAGATGGGGTTGACTTTCCTGATACAATAAAGAACCTGGAGGAAGACCTGGTTTGAGTGTTTTTGCTCCAAGGTGGAGATCTTAGGGCTGGCAGATGTTGGTAATATACTTTCCAAGTGTTCTGATCCATCGTTAAAGAGGTCTTCTTCACCTGAACTCACATACATAGGAGCTCAGGATGGGTTGAGGTCATCAACAGGATGGTTAGCCATGTAACAAAACCTTCGGGGAAGGTGACAGTTTTCTGGTCTTGTAGCTGCAGACTTGAGGATAGAAGGATCAGCCAAAGAAGTTGATGGTTCTGCCCTTGAGCACAAGTTCTTTCGTATAGTTTTGAGATCCTTCCTTTCCCTTGGCTGACTGGAAAAATCCTCAAGAAGAGACGGAGCTTTCCTGTGCATTGTTTTCTTTGGCTGCCGGAATTCTGGAGCTACAGGAGGAGGTACTGGTGTCCGAGTAGAATCTAAAGGCATCAGTTGGTCCACCTCTATCAGAGACAGCTGATAGGGTCAGCAAATGAAATCTGCTTTGGAGATCTCGACCCTCTACTTGTAATTATGACTAGGGGGTCTCCTGCAGGCAGGGTCAATAAACAGTCTCCTCTTCCAATGCGGGTTAATTGGGACAATCCCTAGATTATGTTGCAGTCTGATGTCCTTCTGAGGAAAAGACTCGTCCCGCTGAGAAGACTCACTCGGGCCGAGCACCCTCGGCGCCGAGAAGACTCGGGCCGAGCATCTCGCTGAGCCGACTCGGCCCGCTGAGAAGACTCGGCACGGCCCGCTGAGAAGACTCGGCTCGGCTTGCTGAGAAGACTCGGCTCGGCCCGCTGAGAAGACTCAGGCCGAGGGTGAGAAGACTCGGCTCGGCCCGCTGAGAAGACTCAGGCCGAGGGTGAGAAGACTCGGCTCGGCCCGCTGAGAAGACTCAGGCCGAGGGTGAGAAGACTCGGGCCGAGAACCATCGACCCGCTGAGAAGACCCGGCAGCGGCCTGCTGAGAAGACTTGGTCCGAGGACCCTCGGCCCCCTGAGAAGACTCGGTCCGAGGACCCTCGGCCCGCTGAGAAGCCTCGGTCCGAGGACCCTCGGCCCGCCGAGAAGACTCGGTCCGAGGACCCTCGGCCCCCTGAGAAGACTCGGTCCGAGGACCCTCGGCCCCCTGAGAAGACTCGGTCCGAGGACCCTCGGCCCCCTGAGAAGACTCGGTCCGAGGACCCTCGGCCCGCTGAGAAGACTCGGTCCGAGGACCCTCGGCCCGCTGAGAAGACTCGGTCCGAGGACCCTCGGCCCCCTGAGAAGACTCGGTCCGAGGACCTTCGGCCCGCTGACCCTCGGCCCGCTGAGAAGTCTCGGTCCGAGGACCCTCAGCACACTGACCCTCAGCCCGCTGAGAAGACTCGGTCCGAGGACCCTCGGCCCGCTGTCCCTCGGCCCACTGAGAAGACTCGGTCCGAAGACCCCTGGCCCACTGAGAACTCAGTTCGAGTACCCTCAGCCCGCTGAGAACTCCGTCCGAGGACCCTCGGCACGCTGAGAACTCCGTCCGAGGACCCTCGGCCCGCTGAGAAGTCGGTCCGAGGACCCTCGGCTCGCTGAGAACTCATTCCGAGGACCCTCGGCCCGCTGAGAACTCGTTACGAGGACCCTCGGCCCGCTGAGAACTCGGTCCGAGGACCCTCGGCCTGCTAAAGAACTCGGTCCGATGACCCCCGCCTCGCTGAGAAGACTCGGTCCGAGGACCCCCAGCCCGCTGAGAACTCGGTCCGAGGACCCTCAGCCCGCTGAGAAGACTCGGTCTTGGTCTGCTGAGAAGACTCGGTCTCGGCAAGCTGAGAAGACTCGGTCTCGGCCCGCTGAGAAGACTAGGCTCGACACGCTGAGAAGACTTGGCTCGGCCCACTGAGAGGTCCTCGGCCCGCTGAGAAGACTCGGGCTTGGGCTGAGGAACCTCAGCCCGCTGAGAAGACTCGGGCCGAGGACCCTCGGCCCGCTGAGAAGACTTGGCCGCTGAGAAGACTTGGGCTCGGGCTGAGGACCCTCGGCCCGCTGAGAAGACTCGGGCCGAGGACCCTCGGCCTGCTGAGAAGACTCGGCCGCTGAGAAGACTCGGCCTCGGCCCGCTGAGAAGACTCGGACCGAGGACCCTCGGCCCGCTGAGAAGACTCGGGCCGAGAACCCTAGGCCCGCTAAGCTCGGCCCTCTCAGAAGACTCGGGCCGAGGACCCTCGGCCCTCTCAGAAGACTCGGGCCGAGGATTCTCGTTCCGCTGAGAAGACTCGGGCCGCTGAGAAGACTCGGGCCGAGGACCCTCGGGCCGCTGAGAAGACTCGGGCCAGGGACCCTCAGCTCGCTGAGAAGACTCGGGCCAGGGACCCTCAGCTCGCTGAGAAGACTCGGGCCAGGGAGCCTCGGCCCGCTGAGAAGACTCGGGCCGAGGGTGGGCATCTAAAGCAATGCGAGAAACTTGGCCCTGCCAGTTCCTAGGTTCATCACAAAGGGATCCCCCGACAGGACATCCCAAGAGGTACACAACAACAACTGCTCTTGCACAACTGCCAAAGTTTCTCAAACAAAAAAACAAGGAGCCGACACTACTGCAGGCAGTGACACGGGAGGTACCTTGTCTTACTGCCTTCTGAATCTTTAAGGGGAAGAACAAAGTCTTCCCCTTGGGGAGCAAGTGTACACTCCCTCTGTGTGTCCACCCACAGAGCTTCAGCAAGCCGTTCCTTAGAATGGGAACCCAAAATCCCCAAGGAAGGCAACAACTGCTGCCAAGCATCAGTAGTAAGAGACTCCATCATATTTGAGGGCAGTGCCAGTACGCTAAGGGAGGTGACTGAACCCTCTTTGTATGGTTGATCAATCAGGGGTCAAAGGGCCACCACTCTAACTCGAACGGTCTCTAGAGGAAACAGGTCGAGAAAAGTCCAACAAAGAAGGAAGTCTGGGCTTCTTCTTTCATCGTCTAGCAAATCTGTTACTGGGAGTATTCCCTACACACATTACACAAAGATTCCTAGGCGAATGAATGGGCCCTGCAGGCAGTGCATAGGTTGTGAGGGTTGCAAAGATTCCTAGGCGAATGAATTGGCCCTGCAGGCAGTGCATAGGTTGTGAGGGTTGCAAAGATTCCTAGGCGAATGAATTGGCCCTGCAGGCAGTGCATAGGTTGTGAGGGTTGCTTCTTACGGCGGACAAGGTGCCGCATCATCACCCTTCCACACAGTGTCACTCAACTGGTGATTGTGTGAGAGGGGCGACTAGTCTGTCCATGGTATCTTCCGCTAACTAGGGGTGAGTAGTTATGCCTGGCTAAAAAGACTCGAAAGGGTTTGTATTCGTGTCTGAACAAAGAAAGATACAGTTCAGCGAGGGGTAAGTAGCATGAGTCGGTAATTGATTGATGAGGAGTTATCTGGCATCCTTATATCTAAGGTCATTGACGCTGATATTTGTTATAAATAAATAAATAAATATTGATTCAGTTTAAAACAATAAAATAAAAACATCCTTATAACAGTTAGATAGCTTTTAGAAGACCTGTTTCTGAAATAAATCTGAAGATACTACTATTATTGTACGACACGTCCAAGAATCTTGGCAAGGATGAACCTGTCATCCTCTCCTTGAGCCTCAAACAGATGTGTACTTCTTTCAGTTTTATAAGTAGGGCATTCGATCAACAAATGTCTCACTGTCCAGGGTACCAAACAGTCATTGCAATATGGTTGATGTTGGCCATTAAGCACCAAACTCGTGTGTCAAACGAGGGTGACCAATGCGGAGACGACAAAGAGATGTCTCCCACTTTCGAGACATCATGTTATACCTCCAAGGAGATATGACATTTGTTATTTCTCTCATTTTATTGTCATCTAGACTATCCCAGTGCTGTTGCCAATTATTATAAAACAATTTCTTGATGGTAGGTTGGAAATCATTACAGGGAATGGGATACGTTCTTGGTACCAACTTGGATGCAGCATTCTTTGCCAGTATATCTGTCTTCTCAATCCCAGACACACTTACATGAGCTGGAACCCAACAAAATGAAACCATTATACCTCTCAGCCCAATAATAAAAAGCCTTTCTAAAATCTTTAAAACTAAAGGGTTACTAGAATTAAAAACTTTTAAAGCTTGAAGAACACTCCTTGCATCACCAAAAATTGTAAAATTACCCTCCTTCTCCAATGCTATTTTCTCAACAGCGGTTAGTATGCCATACAGTCCGTCAGTAAATATGGAAGCTGTTAGAGGAAGTGCACCTCTACAATTAAAACCATTACTATGTACTCCAAATCCAACGCCAGCATCAGATTTGGAGCCATCAGTATATATAAAAGTTGATTCCCTATGTTCTGCAACATGTTCCATAAAAAAACATCTGGTTCTAACTTGGTCATATTCTTTTTAACACCAATAACATATTTACAATAAGATATCTCAGGTAATATCCACAGAGGGTGTCGGGAATTTTCGAACTGGCCATTCGAAAGTCCCGCCATTTGACTTCATGAACGTTTCGTCAAATGAGGGCAAGGCTGGGAGATCTCGCGGGCGAAAGACTTGAGGTTTAATACACGACTGTATTGGAACTTAAATCTTAACCACCTGGTGGGGAAGGAGCGAGTGTTGTGGAAATTGTCTGTTTATGATATATCAATGATGAATCTAACGTAAAATCGAGGCAACATGACAAAAATGTCTTATGTATGTGTTTAGTGTCAATGACTTTCCAAGTCATTGGATATGGTCAAATTCTGGCCTTCAGCCGAAGCCTTAAGCTTTCCCTTGTGTTTAAAGAAAAGCCTTAACTGTTTTGCGATCTTGTAGTAAATAAAAAGGCATTCTCAAACCCCTTGCAAATAAATAAGCTATGATTTCCCTCCACTTTGCTAAGGAAACTTTAGTTAAGGCGGGAAAACGAACTTTTCTTCGAAGCTGCTGAGCCTCACTCGGCCTCTTTGCTTCATCGTTCCCCCTAAAGATAAGTCATCTATTAAATTGTTCTTCTCTCTACCTCGTGTACCACGTTGGTTGTAGTATAAGTTTGTGTGCAAGACATGTAGTTTTTATATCGCAGTTTAATGTAAAGATCCTTGTGATTGGGGATCTGAATCCTGAGTTAAGTAAGAATAGGGATATTTGGTGTGTGATTCGTTGTGTATTGAATTCGAATTGGCACTATTTTCAGTTTGTTAATGAGTCCGGTGTGGACTTTGTGCTTGAAGAGCACGTGTTACATTACCAAGAGTCAGCCTTGTTTTTCATTAAGTCTTGTGAATGCTTAAGAAAGTTGTTTGTCTTGTATCAGAGTTTATTTCTATAATAAAATGGTAATTTTGTCGCCGTATTTTAGTTAACTCCTGAAAGGTTTTGGGAATCTCGCCTCTTCAAGGCCTTGCGATCCGCCCAGTACATCGGGCAGATTTAATAAACTGGTGAAAATCACAACAGAGGGGTTGATGATATCTTAAATGGAAGCACTTTACTTCTAATTATATCAAGACTATTCAATAATTGTTTCACACGAAAACCAAAAGGTTGAGGAGATTTTTTTGTGCATTTCAAAGTATGTTGAGTGCTTTACAAGGCTTGCAGTCTGAAAGGCTAAAGAATTGGGGAGTCTTTGCAACCAATACCGAACAATAGAAGACTTTTGGTAAAGGTCTAAAGGTAACTCTCCCGTTTCAACAAGGAGTCTTGGGATAGGTGACGTTCTAAAGGCTCCTGTGACCAATCTGATACCAGTATGGTGTATAGAATCTAAAATCTTTAGTCGACTTTGGGTGGTTGAGGAGTATATTTCACACCCATAACTAATTTTTGAAAAAATTAAGGCCTTGTATGATTTTAAAACAGTTTTGCGGTCTGCCCCTCCTGATGTAAGGGACAGTATTTTTAAAAGATTCAGAGCCTCAAGACCTTTAGCTTTTAATGCCTTTAAGTGAGGAACCCATGTAAGCCTACGATCAAAAATCAATCCTAAAATTTTAGCTTCACCTACACATGGGATCCGTTGACTTTTCATGTACATATCAGTGTCTGGATGTACTCCCCGGATACAACAGAAATGGACAATAGTAGTTTTACTTGTCAAAAACTTAAACCCATTTGTATAAGCCTACTGAATAATTTTGTCAATTAAGAGTTGTAGTTTTCTCTCAACCATTGCCATTCTAGCTCCAGCAAATGATATGGAGAGATCATCTACAAATGATGTTGAGAAAATGTCTCGAGGAATGACAGAGGATATCCCATTAATGACTAGTGCAAATAAGGTTACACTCAGCACACTACCCTGGGGAACTCCCTCTTCCTGACATTTCCTCTCAGATAGGGTTTCCCCAACTGCCACTTGAAAAAATCTATGCGAAACAAATGATAGAATGAACAATGGTAGCTCTCCTCGTAATCCCAAATCATGAATGGTTTTAAGTATACCATATCTCCCTGCAGTGTCATATGCCTTCTCAAGGTAAAAAAAAAAAAAAAGACTGTTACATAGTGCTGTTTGGAAGCAAAGGCTTCACAAATAGACGACTCAAGTTGTATAAACACATCAATCAAGTGCATTTTTCTGAATCCACGCTGGATGGGTGATAAAATACCTTTCTTTTAACAGGAGTAATTGAAGGTGTATGTACCAAACGGAGTGGTGATGGCGGTCTTGGGGATGTCCTCTGGGTTCATAGGACGTCGAGCGTGGAGTAAACCATCGCTTTGTGCAGGTAGGAGGTCACGTTGGCGATGCTTGGGAGGAGGTAGTGATCCGGTTCTGTTTGCATGTTCAGGCGCCTGTAATCCCCGCACGGACGGAGGGAGCCATCTTTCTTTAGAACGATGTGTAAGTGTGATGACCATGGGCTCGAGGCCTTTCAGCAAAGGCCCATTTCCTCCATTTCGGCGAACGTCTGTTTGGAGGCTGCCAATCGTTCCAATGCCAGACGTCTGAAATTTGTGAAGACTGGGGGTCATGTTGTCTTAATATGGTGATAGATACCGTGCTTAGCAGAAGCTATGGGCGTTTGGCGAAGTTCTGGACGGAAAACTTCCGGGTATTGACGTGAGGAGGTGGGCGTAGGCATCCGTGGGTGCGCTAATGTGGAGAGCGAGGTTGGAGGGGGCGGGTTGAAGAGGTGTCGACAAGTACGAGTCTGCGTTGACCAATCGTCGGTGGGCGACATCTTCCAGAAGGTGGAAATAAGAGAGGAAATCCGCACCGAGGATTGGCAATGTGACGTCAGCAACGAGAAACTTCCAATTAAATTTACCGTTTCCAAATGATAATGTGAGGTTTTCGTAACCGTAGGTGGGTATCGTAGATCGTTGGCAGCTACCAGGTGGACGTCGGCGGACGTTGGAAGACATAGAAAGACTACGTTGTGTCCTGGAGAGTTCCCTTGGCAAAAGAGAATGACAATCACCCGCGTCTACCAAAAATTGCACGCCTGTTCCTGCATCATGTAAAATGAGAAGATTAGAAACACAGAAGGCCACCGCCACGAGCGGTGCCCTACTTACACGTTTCTTGGGCCACTGACAATCCTTGGCACATTTCTTCGGGGTTGCCCCAAATCTATTATAATAGTAGCAAAACTGCGGCCGATGGGAGGCAGTAAGTGGCTGTAGAAATCGTTGATTGGGGCACGAGCAAATGGTGGATGGTGGGTGGCTTTGTCGCTGCTTCGGCACGTCATGGGGTAGGCGTGTATGTCCCACGGCATTCACGTCAGCTTCGGTTGACGTTGAATAGGCGTACTCTTTGTCTGGAGTGGAGGCGTTGATGGAGGTCTTGAAGGTCATGAAGTGGCTGTCCATAGGGGCGTCGGCTTTGGTCATCAAGTCCTTTATGGGTAAACTATCGACATCAGATATGGCAGCGCGTACAGGTTCGGGTAAACGGCGTATCCAAAGGGCATGAAGTAGGTTCACCTCACAAGGAGAGCCGTCTGCGGCAGGTTGCACGCGATCGATACTGGTCATTTCCCTGAGGGCGAGCGAAGCCCTTTGGTCCCCCAACGGTTGTTGAGAGAGCTGAAAAAGCTTTGTTATATGGGCGGCTAGCGACGGCCAGTACTGCTGCAGAAGGTATGTTTTGAGGGCATCATACACTATTGGCGTGTCTCCTTGTTCACAAAGCCAGTCGGATATTTCCGGGAAGGTGTCCTCGGGTATCGCCGCAAGAACATAATCTGCTTTGGTGGTTGAGCGAGTCACGCCCTTGATGTGAAACTGGACTTCTGCATGCTGAAACCAAGCAAAACGCCTCTCCGCTGGCGAACGACGAGTTTCAATGGCGCAGCACCAACTTCCGTGGAGTCCGCCATAGTATCAATGACGAAGGGACGAGGGGGGGTGGAAGGCGGGAGGGGCGAGTTGACTTCCGGGGTCACCAATGTGACGGGCCGAGAGAAGGTTGTGACTCAAAGGCAGGATGAAAGCAACTGAGTAAATTTTATTACAGAACACTCGTTTATATATAGATAAACTCCAGGCAAAAAGGGCATACAAAACATAAGTCAATTTCATGTTCAACCGAAAAGCTCACCGGTTTACAGTTAACGGTGAGAAAAACAGACATGTTATTTCAGGTTCTTATCAGTGCAAGGGGAGAGCGAAGATACAAACATAATACATACAGAAAATGAAATGTTGTTACTATGTACGATCGTGTGACACACGGTTGGTACACTACTGAGCTCTTGCAACACCTCCTTATGTTGCATCGTCTGTAGCTCGATCAATTCCTCCGTCGTTAGCTTGTCTTGATCCTCCTCGACAAGGGCGCTAACATCTGTCTCATCTACCTCTAGCCCCATGACCTTTCCAAAAGACACGATCTCTTCCAACACAATGGGTCCCGGGTCTGGCTGTGGCGTATCAAACCCTTTGAAGTCCCTTTCAGCTACGGAATCTGGCCACAATTTTTCCCAAGCTGAATTTAGGGTTCTTCGCACTACACCCTGCCATGCTTCATCAATAATTTTCAAACAATGAAGAATGTTGAAATGGTCCTTCCAAAATTCACGAAGGGTGAAATTGGTGTTGCCTGTGACATCGAAGCATTTCTTAAACAAATGGTTTGTGTACAGTTTCTTGAAGTTTGAAATTACCTGTTGGTCCATGGCATGATGTTGGGCGGGAAATAGAGGACCTTGACGAACTGGAATTCATCAAGAATGTACTCTTCAAGACCAGGAGGGTGACCAGGGGCATTGTCTAAGATGAGAAGACATTTCAACGGCAGGTTTTTTTCCAACAAATACTTCTTGACTGCCGGACCAAAGCACAGAGTAACCCATTCCATGTAAATGTATCTCGTAACCCAAGCCTTAAAATCTTGTCTATTGCCTTAAACCCAATCCGTCACCCTGTTGCCAGTGACTTTATCGAAATTCAGGTGGGCATTTCCTCTACACCCAAAGTACTTGTTACTCCACCAGGTTGCTCATCCGCTTTTACTCGTATAACCCATGGCAAACATGGATTCCCAGATATACCCCTTAGCACGGTATAATAATAATAATAATAATAATAATAATAATAATAATAATAATGACCAATCAGAGATATCAGACCTCTGCCAATGAATATTGCCAACACTTACTAAAGTTCACTTTTCATATGCTGACAGTACAGTAGATGGTGATAATTGCAATGTTCATCCAGAATCGTGGTCTTGATCCGTATCAAATCCAAAATTTCATGTTTTTTTTCCAATGCATAATATCTAATCATTGTTAATATTTTGTGAAGAAAATCCATTGTGTCAATTTGTTTTGACAATCTATAAAATTGTGAAAACGGCAAATTCGGATCTAGAACCCGGATCCGGTACCGGGTCATTTCCAAAAGGTAATGGAGTCGTCCATGGCCTAAGATCTAACTGTTGTGAAAATTTCGTTAAAATCCGTCGATTTGTTTAGACGTAATTGTGAAAAATACAAATCAGGATCTAGAATCCGGATGTGGATCATCTCCAAAATTTAATGGGGTTGACCATGACCTAAGATCTATTTGTGGTGAAAATTTCGTCCAAATCCGTCGAGTAGTTTTGACGTAATTCTGTCCACAGACAAATAAATAAATAAATACACAATCCTCTCCACAGACACGCCTAAAAATAAATAAATCGACTTGAAAATATTAATAATAATAATAAGAAGAAGAAGAAGAAGAAGAAGAAGAAGAAGAAGAAGAAGAAGAAGAAGAAGAAGAAGAAGAAGAAGAAGAAGAAGAAGAAGAAGAATATAAACAACGGTAATCAGGTATATGACCATTTTTAATAAATAATCTTCAATTTTCACTAGATATGTTTCATTTGATTTAAAAATAACGAAGTTTAATGAGGTACAGTGAAAATTTCATTCCATAGATAAAAATTGTAAAGGTGAATATAGAATTCATGTAAAAAGAAAGTCGGATCATATCAACTGTCATTGCACTAAACTATGTAATAGATATGAAATTAGTTAACATAATTTTAGTCTTGTAAATTATTTGAGTCTCGCCTAAAATAACAATGATTTAATTTTCTATTACACTACCTCATTGAAAGAAACCACTATTTTATGGGTAACTATTACATAAAGCGGACGGTGACTATTACATATGAGAGCATGCTGCACTTACGAACATACTGCCTTTATCAATCATCTTGATATCTAACTAATACAGACAAGCTCAGAAATTCATAGTTTCAATTTCTTTGTTAGATCAAACAATGACAGACAAACAATTGGGGAAAAGCCATTGAAAATTAATACCTGTGAGTAACACAATGCATCTCAAGAGGGTATGATGGATTTTTAGCCGTCAAGAAAGGGCAATAATAATGGCAATGGTAATACATTAATGGTAAAACATAGGTAAAAAAATCTTTAACTGATAAAATACGCGTATGATGTAGTTATATGTTGGTTTTATATTGTGAAAATTCTTTTTACGATTTATTTTAGTTATTCTCGTCGTTCCATTTTTTTATTTTTCATCCGTTATTCCCCGAGTTTTGCGCACCACAATTTTCCTTTATTTTTTAATATTCACTCGTTATTCATTACTCATTTCAGCTAACATGTTCATCATTTTCCTGTACTGTACTGTCCTACCTTTCATCCTCTCACTCCTCTTTAGATATTATTATTTCAGCTTCTTAAGCTCCAATATGGTGTAAGGAAAACGTCCTACAATGCTTGTAGTGCTCCTTTTAGCATTGTACATATTCTCTGTAAATATCCTGTAAATATTATTTATGCTTTTAGGCACAGAATCATCTGCCCTTCATTTCTATGTATGACTTCTTATTATATGTCAAGCATGGGCCTTCATATTAATCATAATGTCAATGTAAGGAAACACAAATGCCCCGCATTTCTCACCCGTTCAGGGTCTGTTAGTCACCTGCCCAGTGGATTGCTACGAATCCGTCCGCACAAGTCAATGTACTTTGCCCTCTCAAAAATAAAGCATCACTCGACTATGGTCTGTCTCTTGTACCCTCACAACTGGTGACCCCTGAGTTTTCCCTTATCGGACTTACAACGTCGATTTCCGAAGAAATCGTTTGGGCTCCCAACTCCAATCACCTCAATGCCTTTAACAGTGCAAGTTATTTTGCGTTTTGGTGTGAGCAAAGTTTTGCTACGAAGTTTCCCTTAACGGACTTACGACGGTGATTTCTACGAGTCGTTTGGGCTCGCAACTCCACATACCCCAACGCCACTAACTGCCTCATTACATTGTAAATCATTTCGCGTTCTGGAGTTTCCAAAAGCAGTTTTTGCCACGGCAATTAGCGATGACTTGGGTGCTTGGAATTCCTACTCTGTCCGCTAGACTAAATAAGACTCATGACTGAGTTTCCGAGTGTGAGGTCAGAGACCAGAATTGGACATCAACAGTACCTCACCCCACCCGACCGAAGGGCAGGGCGCCACAATCACACAAGTGACACAAACGGCCACACCAATGTCAACAGGACACAAGTTACAGCTGCCTCTATTCACACTGGACACAGTGATGGTATGATTTCAGAGTGCCGAGTCCCACTTCAGGGTGGCAAACATCACCAATGAAGTAAGAAAATCGGACATGGTGATGGTAATGCTGACACGGGATGCATTTAAAAGAATTTCCTCCTGGCTGAAACAGAGGTACAGTGACCTAAAAAATAAACTGATGGAGGCCTTCTACCTCCCGGTACCCCTGAGGGCCCAACACACCCTCAACCTGATGACAATGCCCCTCGGCGACAGCCGTCCCATAGCAGCCTAGGATGAACTGATGGATCTCCTCCAGCTGAATGAGCTCAACAGTGATGGGCAGCCCAAGGAAATAAGCCTGTCAAGGGAGATCTTATTTCGTCGCCTTCCCCAAAGCATCCTCACCCAGTTGGGGGCCGTTGAGGACCTGGATGTACCATCGTTGGTCGAGAAGGCCGACAAACTCCACCTGGCTGCCAGATATGCCACCACCACCTCCGTCAACGCCGTCATGGAGGAGACAGAAGAGTACCTAGCGGAGCCAGACAAGGTAGGGGTCAACGCGATCCACAGCGGGAGACCACAATACTCCCGCCCACAGGCCCCACTGCACCGACAGCAACAGTACCCCCAGCAGTAACGACAGCAACAACTAGGTGGGTGACCACGCCAGCAAGCAACCGCGAAGCTGGTGATGCCCGATCACACGGGCTTCTACATCTCGACATCAACTCATGAAAAAGGTTCCTAATGGATACCGGCGCTACGGCGTCAACGTTCCCGTCTTCAAAGGACGACCACGACCTCACATTAGATGACAGGGCCGCCCTGGTTACCGCGAATGGCAGCCCCATCACTGTTACGGGACGAGGACACTGAAGATATCCGTTATGGGCCGGGATTAGAGCTAACCTTCCCTGATCGTAGACATCAAGGTGCCCCTCCTGGGCTCTGACTTCCTCACTCACCATGGACTCCTGGTAGACGTGCGTAGCAGACGCCTAGTCGACCAAGGGACCTACCCATCCCACCACCTCTCCAGCAGGCCTAGCCTTCCTAAGGTGTGCTCAGTCCCGCCCCCACGAAATGAGTCGCCTGCAACCCCCGTCTTGCTACAGAGACTAATATGTATATTTATGTTTTACCCGTTTACTTCTTTTTCATACAGTCATTTAAATGTTCCCTTTTAATAATTATCTGGGGGGGGGGGAGTAGTTGTAAGGCCAACGTCCTACAACGCTTGTAGCGTTCTTTTTAGCATTGTACTTATTCTCTGTAAATACCCCGTAAATATTGTTAATGCATTTAAGCAAAGAATCATCTGCCCTTCATTTCTATTTATGACTCATTAATGTATGTCAAGCGTGGGCTTTCATGTTAATCATAATGTCAAGAAAACACAAATGCCCAGCATTTCTCACCTGTTCGCTGTCGGCCAGTCACCTGCCCAGCCGAGTGCTATAATTCCATCCACACAAGTCAATGTACTCTGCCCATCTCAAAAATAAAGCATCACACGACTATGGTCTGTCTCTCGTACCCTCACAATGGGCATTATAGCGATGCAAAGTGCTGGGTTAGGTTGCGTTCTTTTCTTAAATGCTCATGTAACATAGGATATTTAAACTGATTAATCTTTTTATAAGTAACTATTAATTTCCATAAATCATTAATTCTAACTTGTAATTATTTACATCTCTTCACTTATTTATAAGTATGTCTAGCTAGGATTGTTAATTGTAACAGCACATGAATGCCACTTAATTATTTTGTTTATGTTAATTTTTTATGCCAGACTGAAGGTTCAACGGCCCACTTCAAGACGTGAGCCAGCAGCAACAGGTCGTATTAGGCGGAGTGACCCGCCACAATTTGAGTCCAGAAT
>NC_090752.1:75334136-75356636 GCF_036898095.1 Palaemon carinicauda
CACGGCAAACCTGAATTTTCTGTGGGTGATGCTTGTCGATGAAATCAACCACGTGTTGATGATATGCCAACATCTGTCTTATTTCCGCCTTACCTAAGATTTGGCCTACCTCCTCGGTCTCCTACGACTCACTCAACTGCGCTTGGAATTCATCAAGCTGCATGACTTGCAGCTCCTCGAGTTCCTCGGTGGTGAGCTCTTCATGATGCTCATCGACGAGTTCAGTGACGTCATCTTCATCCACCTCCAGACCCATGGAGTTGCCAAGGGATACAATCTCTTCGACGTCTTCCTCGGCGGCAACCACAGGTTTATTCTCAGGGCCAAAACCTTTGAAATCTCTGGGAGCAACAGCATCAGGCCAAAGCTTCTTCCAAGCTGAATTCAGGGTCCGACGAGTTACTCCCTCTTTAAGCAGTGCATGATATTAAAGTGGCTCCTCCAAAATTCACGCAAAGTTAAGTTGGTGCTTTGCGTGACATTAAAGCACTGCTTAAATAAGTGCTTGGTGTACAGCTTCTTAAAATTAGAGATGACTTGCTGGTCCATGGGCTGGAGGATAGGGGTGGTATTCGGTGGAAGATACAACACTTTGATGAATTTGTATTCGTCGATGATATCATCTTCGAGTCCGGGGGGGTAAGCGGGTGCATTGTCCAAACAAAGCAAGCACTTCAAAGGCAAATTCCTCTCCTGAAGGTACTTCTTGACAGCAGGACCAAAAACTACGTTTACCCATTCCACAAAGATATGCCTAGTAACCCAAGCCTTAGAATTAGAACGCCATAGAACATGTAGCAGGTATTTATTAATTCTATGTGCTTTAAATGCCCTAGGGTTTTCGGAATGGTAAACTAATAAAGGCTTAATTTTGCAGTCCCCGCTGGCGTTGGCACAAAGTGCAAGAGTCAACCGATCCTTCATTGGCTTATGTCCAGGCATTTTCTTCTCTTCGGCGGTAATGTACATTCGACTAAGCATCTTTTTCCAAAACAGACCGGTTTCATCACAGTTGAACACCTGCTGCTCTACGTAGCCTTCCTCCGCCACGATGCTTTCGAACTTTTTAACAAAGTCTTTAGCAGCCTTGGTGTCCGAACTCGAAGCTTCTCCATGCCGAACAACTGAATGAATCCCGGTCCGTTTCCTAAATTTCTCGAACCAACCTCGAGACACCTTGAATTCCTCCGTCGTAGGATCGGCTGAACTCTCCTCCGCGTCACCCCCAGAGCCCGCCGCCTTCAAGTCACTGTAGATAGCGCTGGCCTTCTCACAAATGATCGTTTCAGTGACCGTATCGCCAACAATCTCCTAGTCCTTAATCCATATTAACAAAAGGTGTTCCATCTCTTCAAGGGTAGGGCTACGACGTTTGGAAATAATCGTGATCCCCTTCGAAGGTTTCACTGCTTTAATGGCTGCCTTCTGTTTTATGATCGTCGAGATCGTAGACATATTCCGGCCATATTGTTTAGCCAGATCGCTAACACGTACACCTCGCTCATGCTTTTCTATTATTTCTTGCTTTAGTTCTAAGGAAAGCATTGACTTTTTCCTTTTCTCACCACTACTACTACTTCCTGAACCGAAACTATGCTGTTTAGGACTCATGATTACGAAACACAGAAAACAACAAGTGAAAAAGGAAGATAAAAAACACTGTTAATAACTGAGCGAATAGAGAACAACCACATGATTCGCATGAGATGAGAGGACTGATCAAGGTGATGCTCGATTGGCGTCCCTCTGATGTGCTGCCATCTAGCGGCGTCAACAACAAACCACGGTTGATGCTTTCGAGAAAATTCCACTCGTACGCGTATTGTTTACTTCGTATGTTGGAGCAACACTTCGGGTGTCGAGACAGAAATTTGGTCGAATTTTACTTCGGATGTTGGAAAATTTGTATATTAGGACATTCGTATGTAGAGGTTCCACTGTATATATATATATATATATATATATATATATATACATATATACATATATATATATATATATATATATATATATATATATATATATATATATATAAAACGGATCTATTTTTGGTGAGATCGCCATGTTGTCTTGATGGAAGTTCCTAAAGTAGCTTCATAAGGGATATATTGTACTACAGTGATATTCCCAGAGAATTAAACCTTCAGGTCCCAGAATTTTAACTCCTAGAGCGAATATCCTTAAATTTTCTCTCAAGGATATCGCATAAATCAGAGGACGTATTCTTGACATGCCACATAGCAATCTGTACCCCCAATAGCGTTTACGCTTCGAGGGGAACGTGGCAGAATAGAAGGGGGGCCGTATCAAGGTTACCCCCGTTCTTGTACTACTATTGACCACCACCACAGCGCCATTCCCAAGATGGCGGACATTCTTGTAGCATTGAGCGTGGTGCTACAGATACAATGCCTCAGGGAAGGAAACTGTGAAGATCTTTTCTTTTTAGAAAAGAAGGGTGGGTCCATCAGGACAACATGGCGATCTCACCCAAAAATAGATTTTTCGCTTCGCTCAAAATAAGTTTTTTGGGCTCAAGCCATGTCGTCCTGATGGAAGCATACCAGAGCATCAGTGCATCTGTGGATTTTCATCAGTACCTTAACCTTGGGACAACATTTCTATGATCATTTGGACCAATCGAGACAAATGACGTTACCGTTATCCGTCATTATCACTAATCATACACAATGTTAGTGCTTCCTGCCGCCTACAGGGAAGAGTCATTCTAGACAGAAGAAAAGGGGTCTCAAGGTTAGTATATATTGTATGAACAAACATAAGTATACACTGGATGTACAAACCGTCTCGTAGTTTGTGAATATTACCAAATACTTATCAGTGTTTCTTATATCCATTGTTTGTGAGCATACAAATATATGAAGAGTACATATTCTGGACTTTCAATCATGCAATTGTCGGGCGAATTAGGATGCAATTACATTCTAATAGACACTTATTTTCAATAAATGACTAGGTGAATTAGCAAGTAAAACTAATGTAGCATGATAACGGAATTATACATGTAACATGTACAGAGATTATCTTTCTTTCTTGGGAAGAAAGAAATGATGAGTGCCACTAACTGAATGTGGCCCTCATCTCTAGATAGGGCCACTATTTCACTAACTCTAGCCCCTGAGGCTATAGCGAACAGAAAAAAAACCTTTTTGGTTAGATCCTTAAGCAAACAATCTTCATTGTTCATGGATGAGGCATAATGTAGGACCTTGTCCAAAGACCAAGAGATGGACTTTGGTGGTGCCGCAGGCCTAAGCCTTGCACATGCCTTCGGGATCTTATTAAAGATCTCATTCGCCAAGTCCACTTGAAAAGCATATAGAGGAGGTCTAGTCAAGGCTGACTTGCACAAAGTTATCGTATTGGCCGCCAAACCTTGGTTATCAAGATGGATAAAGAAGGACATACAAAAGTTCATTGAAATCTCTTTCGGTCCTTTTGCTTTTACGAAAGCAACCCACTTTTTCCATGGTGACTCATATTGTCTTCTAGTTGAATTAGACTTGTCTTCTTCTAAGAATTCTATATTGCCTTTTGAGATCCCAAACATTTTCCTAACCGCTAGGGCAAGAAAATCATGCAATGAAGGGTTCGGCTTCTCTGTGATAAATCGAAGGTAATTAATCTCTGAGCCTTCTGAAGTAGTCCTGGGTTCAGAACTAGGGACAGCTTCAGCCTCCGTTCCGTCCTCAAAGAGGACAAATTGCTCTTGGGCTACCTGGAAGCCAATAGAGCTACTCCTCCCTAGAAGGATCTCAGCATGTTGAGGACTCTCAGCAGGTGATTGGATGGGATGAACTGGAAATCCTAAGTCTATCCCTTCCATTTCAGAGACATGATGTCTGTCATTTTTATTAGAGGATCCTCGTATGGGGCTACTTATCGAGGTAGTTCCTTGACGATGCTCGTAATGAAGAGGTCGGACTGCAGTTCGGGGACTTGTTCCCATCTGGGGGAGAATAGGTCTGTGTCCGTGGACCATTCTAACTCTATCGGCTTGAGCCCGAGTAGAGCATCTACTGTCACATTGCGGATCGGTTGTATATGAACTGCTGGCAGGTGCCATCCCTTTAGGTAAGGGATGGTTAACTACACCTAGACTGTATGAGATGTTCTCTAGCATCGTCGATTGCAGCGTCTCGTTATCGCTTCAGAGTCCCAGATCAGCCGTAGACAATCTGATCTGCGTGGAGAGAGTTTCCCCACTCATGACAGGACCAACATGGTCTTGGGACTTTCGGGCTTTGACCTTTGTTAGGGAAGCAATTAAGGAAGGACCGATATCGGTCTTTTTAGATCTCTTCGAGCATTTGATGCTTGTTTTCTCCAGACTCTCAACGCATCTTGCAGAAGTGCTCTTAGCACTGGGTCTGTCTCTATTGCGAACTGGAGAGAGATCAGAGCTCCTCCCTGTTTGCGTTTTTGGGAATCTGACTGATTATCAGAGTCTCTTGACCGACCTTGCCATCTCCTTTTACATTCCCAAAGGAAAGGAGAGTTGGTGTGACCACAGGCTTCAATGGCTTTTTCACCATTGAAACCCTTGAGCTGGAGAGAATCGAGACTTCTTGAAGCTTATCTTGCATCCGCGATGTTCCGGGGACTGGATCATTTCCTTGGATGTTCATAGACCAGCCACCTTGGGTGCTGCCCACCTCAGCCTCTCGTCCAGGAACATTGTTGCTTGAACCTTTCCTAGGCTTAATTATTGCGTGATTTGTGTCTGCCAATTTTATGAAGATATCTAGGACTGTGTCTAGTCTGACAAGTATCTTTCCTAGGAAATACGTTACTTTGTGTAACTTGAATCCTAGATAGAAGGGGAGAGGGTGATTGACTGGAAGTTGCCAATAGACGACTTTCAGGTCTGGTAAGACTACAGGCACCCTTTTTTTGCAACAGGGTCCTTATGTTCAGAAGGATAAAGATTCTGAACTCGCTGTTTAATTTGGACTTGAGTGGCGAGAAGTCCAGAATGACTCTGAATTTTCTTGAGTCCTTCTCGTAGACACACAACGGCCTTCCCTGGAATTCGGTGGACTATAGTTTCCTTACTACCTGTATGCTCTAGAGCTCTCAGGTAAACTCCTCCAGGAGGGTTTTGGATTATAGGAGGAGTTGAGGAAATGGTGGTAGAGACATCTCCACCTCCCATCTTAGTCCCATCTTGATTAAGCCATGGACCCAAGGATCGAAGGTCCAGTGATCTTAAAGGAACCTCCCTCCTACTAGAAGTATTTCTATGCTTCAACTGATCAGTAGAATTATATTTTCGACCACCTGCCTGTGGCAGCGCGGGCACTACAACTGTGGGATGTTGTTGAACAGCTCGAAATGAATTTCCAAACCTTTCCATCTTCCTCTTAGGTTGGGGACCCACAACCTTGGAAGATTCTCTTTTTGAAAGGATGCCCCACTTTTAGAGAAGTCCTACTTTCTCCGTGGTGGCGTTCTTAATCACTTTCCTGACTACCTCGTCTGGAAAGAGGTCTTTACCCCAGATGTTGGAAGATATTAGCTTCCTTGTTTCGTGTTTCGCTGTCGCGTTAGCGAACACAAACTCCCTACATGTTCTACTAGCCTTTATAAAGGCATAAAGGTCTTTTACCAAGGTAGCCATATGTATTTCAGCTAAGACCTTGAGCATGTCTGGGGTATCTTGATGAGCTGAACAGAACTCTATGTAGTTTTGTAGAGATAGGGAGGCTGCAAGTCTCTCCTTTGTCTCTTGTTCATCATGTAAGAGAAACTCCGATAATTTAGGGAGATTTTCCTTAAATTGTCGACTGGCGACATCCGCCTCAAGTCTTCCTACTGAAAAGGTTAAATGTGCTTCCTTCTAGTTCTTCTCCTGTCTGGGAAAGGCTAGTGACAGAGGCTCGCACTCCTTGAGTGTAGGACACTGTTTACCTGCCTCCACTACCTCAGTAACATATTTAAATGCCTTCTCCGTAAAGGGGAATGAAATTTAAGCAGGAGCAAGAAAGGAAGAGTGCCTGTTACCTGGTGTGAATACCTTCGACACTGATAGGATAGGATAGGATAGGATAGCCTGTGCTTTATCATGGTCGAGAATCATAACCTCCTTTGATTCCGTTCCTTTTCTTGACCTTGGTACATCCTTCAGTCTAACGAAACAGTTAGGGAAAGCATCAAAGCTTGGCCAAAACTAGATTTTGTCCAAAGGAACAGCACCCATCTTCTCAGAGATGTAAAGTTTGCCATTTAAAATCGGCATCAGCTCCGCAGACCTCCAGGGATTGGTATTGGAGCATGTCGGAAGGTCTTGATCTATGGGTTGTTTGTATGACCTCTGAGGAGCAACAAGTGGAGCTTTACAAGGCTCTACATTGCATTTAGCTTCCTGCTTTTCGGTCTGTTTGCACAAGTTTTTTATTAGATTCCTCACTTGGGCCCATAACTGGTCCATTCCATCTAATGGAGGGATAGAAGGCGGAGATATCGATGTCGCTGGCTCTAGAGCCGGTATGGACGAAGACAATTCCAACCCGACATTCTCCCCTTCTTCCCGTGGGCGCTTTCTGCCCTCCTTCCCAAAGGTTATCTGGCCGTCGGGAGATGTACCTCGTGTCTGGGGCACCACTATTTCCTTACTTGCTGTTGGAAATAGTAACCTACTCATCTTGCCATTAGGCAGGTAAAGTCCCGGAAAGATTTTCTGAAAGCCTCTCACCCACTTGCGTAGCCTGAAACGAGCTGCATCCCTAGTCTCTACCGACTTGGGATTCTTGAAACCCTCGGACAATAAGGTCCGACATACTTTGCAAGCCTGCGGGTTCCAATAATGCAGGGGTTTGGAAATAATATTGCAGGGGGCATGAAACCTGCATGCATTATGTCTGTAAAAACACTTACTCTTAGTTTTGCAGAAGACTGCAACACATGACATCTGGTGTTCCTCCTGTAAAGAAAGGAAAACAGAATGAGTATACGATTGATTATCTCACTGATAACCAATATATCAAAAGTCGTATCTTAACAGAATAGCTTAGGATAGCAAGATATAAAGGGATAGTAGGAGACACATACCTGTGTATCCTCCGCAAACAAATGCTGTTGCCTCCCCTCAGTATTAAATGTGAGGAGATTCCCTTATCAAAGGAACTCCAACTAAAAAGGGGGTTCTCACCCCTAGGGGTAGAGAAGTGTATAATTCACTGTCCCTTTTATACTAAACACTGTGGGGTAATGATGACTTGATTTCTCAATCAGCTTAATAAAGAAACACTATTCCTTCAATGTAAGAGTGGCACCAGCATAAGCTCGCACAAGGGTACCCAAGATATGTTAGAAATAGCTACTGTATAATTGGACTGTAGTTTTCTATTTGCAGTATGCACTATATTGCAAATTACTGGCTACTGTATAATTATATATAGTGTGATCCAGCCAATGTACTGCCTTTATGGCAAGCATCTGACTGCATGGTACAGCTGGCATGATGCCAACTGGACTGGGGAAAAATAAAGACATATATTTGTGTATCCCACCCAACCTATTTGCTGTGACCTCCCTTACAATATTAAATCATAGTGTTTCCTGATCATGGAGACTCAAGGATAAGGGCTCTGCCCTTTAAGGGTTAGGAGTGTAACCTCCAGTCCTTAAAAATTTTAATATTGCAGGGTAATCTGAAGACTGATTTCTAATCAGAATATTGAAGAAATTAAATTCTTTCAATATGAGATTGGGTTCCAAAAATATTTGGGTATGATACTCAAAATATATTGGAAAACACTACTAGTATAATATATACAGTAGCTTTCTATTTGCAGTATATCCTATACTGTAAATATACTAACTACCTGTATAAACATATACTGTAGTTCAGCCGGCATGTCGTCGGCATAGCTAGCTTTTGCCAGCACATCCAGCCTGCTAGCTAAAAGAGAGAGAGATAGCATGGAGAAAAGGCTACCTAATACTGTGTATATATACAGTAAAAATGGATGTAAAAGTCTAATTTTACTACCTTTCTCCAGAAAGAAGTTTCAAATGGAAGGGGAGAATGTAACATTCAAGCTTCCATCCAGCTACAGTACTGCCGCCAGCAAGGTCCTGTCTATACCCTGCCGGCCGCAGTATCAGTACAGTCGGCTTGCTGCCGGTTGAGTCAGCACCAATCTGTGCCGGCCTGGTAGGCAGCACCCCGGCAACAGCCACTGTTACTAGCAGTCCAAGGGAGAACTGAAGAACCTTTGGTAACAGAAGGGACTTCCCACTCACAGCCAACATGGCCACCAGCTGCCAGCCGGCAGTTGCAGTCTGCTGTCATGGCTACCAGCCAGCAGTTGTCATTACTGTCGGCTGACTGCCGGCCGGCAGTTGTCATGGCTGCCTGCCACTGAAAATAGCTACTGGCAGTCGAACAACGGCTGAAGAAAGGGAGTCTGGTCGATCCCGGCAACCCACCGGCAATGGTAAGGTTGCAGGGATTCGCCAACATAAAGGGATAGAAGGGAAGGGAAAAGAGGGTCCTGTAAAAGGTACAGCAGGGGCCGGCCGGCCGTATAGCCTGTCCTGCCTCACCTAGCAAAACTCCATTCCTGTATTAGAACTATCCCATGTGGCTAAAGAATTCTATTCCTTAGCCTAGGGTTAGATTAATAATATAGAGAGGTTGGTAGCACCCTCGCCACCACCTCTAAATGGTAAGGAAATGGGGTTCTAGTGCCGGTTTCCCCTAAGCAGTAGAATAATTCTATTCTTCAGCTTAGGGTCACCCAACACAGGACTAGTCTGCTAGGCCACCGGGAGAAGGTATCATATCGTACAGACCCTTCAGGAGTGGCCTAGGCAGGTCTAGCCTCCTATGTCGGCAGCCTAACCTAGCAAAAGAATTCTATTAGTCTTGCTAGTCAGCTACCGACCACAGACTAAATACTCAGATTCTGGCCCAAACCCAAAAAACCTGCATCTGCGGTTACAAGGGAAGGGCAGAAAAAACCGTAGGATAGTCATGCCAGAATTAAAAATTCGAGGCCGACCCACTAAGGTTGTAGCCTAAGGCTACACTCAGAGGGAAAGAGGGATTACCCTTAAACGGATTTTGAGCGAAGCGAAAAATCTGTTTTTGGGTGAGATAGCCATGTCGTCCTGATGGAAGTTCCTTCATTAGTAGATTCCTAGGTTATATGTGACTACAGTGATATCTCCCAGAGAATTTACCGAAGGTATCCAGAATTCTAACTCCTGGAGCGAATATCCCTTAAAATTTTAAAAAGGGATATCGCGTAAGGACGTATTGGCACGCCTCATAGCAATCTGCACCCCAGACAGTGTTTTACGCTTCGAGGAGGTGTGGCAAAAATAAAAAGGGGGGCCCTCCAAAGGCCATCCCCGTTCCCGTACTACTATTGGGAGTACAACAGCGCCATTCCCACGATAGTGGCCATTCCTTGTAGCATTGAGCATAGGCTGTTACAGATACAGTACTACGGGAGGGCTACTGAAGATCTCTTCTTCAGAAGAGATGGGTGGGTCCATCAGGACGACATGGCTATCTCACCCAAAAATAGATTTTTCGCTTCGCTCAAAATCAGTTTTTTGGGCTCAAGCCATGTCGTGCTGATGGAAGCATACCAGAGCATTAATGTATCTGTGGATTTTCATCAGTGCCTTAACCTTATATCTACCTTTTCTATGGTCATGGGGACCATATGAGACCAGTGACGTTACCGTTATTTGTCATCATCACTAATCATAAACTATGTTAGAGCTTCCTGCCTCCTACAGGGAAGAGTCATCTAGACAGTAGAAAAGGGATTTCAAGGATAATATAAATAGTATGACCAAACTTAAGTACACACTGAATATACAAATAGTCTCAAGTTGTATATTTGGAAAATTAACATCAGTGTCTCTTATGTCTATCATTTGATGCATACAAATATATGAAGGATGCATACTAAGTAAGTTAAAAACTATGGCATGTATATATACAATTGTCTGGTGAAGGTGGACGCACTACATTCTAATAGACATTTAATCCAAATAAATGACTACAAGAGATGGTTAGCAAAACGAATGTAGTATGACAATGGGATTATACCTGAAATGAGTACAGAGACCGTATTTCTTTCTTGAAGGAAGAAATAATGAATGCCACTCTTAGATTGAAGAGAAATTATAAAATAATCGCTCTTCATAATTCCTGTACTGGTTACCTCTATCTGCACTGTGTACTTCGTTCACCGGCACTAGTGCTATCTGTATAATTCCACACCTGGGATTTTGAACAGAGCTAGTGTTACCATGGTAACACTTAATCAAAAGAAGACATACCTAGGAAGAATGACCTCTTCTCCCATTAATTGAGAGTCCCAGTCAATTACTGTTCATCGTAGAATAGACGGCAGGGTAAATATTCTACCTGACGTCACCACAAGCTGCTTCAGATCATGGACTTACATAGCGTAGAGCTTGTAGAGCACTCTGGATGATACTCATCCAGAACATGTGCGAGGACATGTGAGGTCCCAAACCATTAATTGATTATCACAGTAATAAGGGGGCAGGCTTTAATACACTGCCTGCTGCCACTACGAGGTGTTTCAGTTCATGCACTTGTTTTGCATAGTGTTTGTAAAACACTCTGGATGATTTCCATCCAGTGTATGAATGAAGACGCTCAAAGTCCATAAACTGAAAGAAGTTCAGTGATGAAGCAATCTTTCTCGGATCATGACCTGCAGGAGTACTGTCCGGATCCGCTCTACGAATAAAGTAGGTGAGCTTCGCCCTCAGCTGATTTAAAGATAAGTTTGATCACGAAGTTTCTCCTTAAAAGAGCTGTCCTCCCCTGAAGTCTGAAGTTCTACAAAGATAGACCTTTAGACACTCTACAGGACATAAGAGAGACATCTTCCTTCAGAGGACAGATTCTCCAGGGACCTGTGACGGCGCCGAGTAAGGCTGTGAACTCAAAGGCAGGTTGGAAACGACTGAGTTATATTATTGTAGAACATTCTCCTTATATACAAAACCTCAAGGCAACAGGACATAACAAGTTCACAAGACAGACAATATTACAGAGGAAAAACCAGACATGAATTTTTATGTTCGCTTTAGTGCGAGGGAAGAGCGAAGATACAAGCATAATATATACAAAAGGAATTATGTACAATTGTTTGAAACACGGTTGGTACAGACCCCAACTCTTAGTGGGTAGCTCGTTTTTTGCGAGAAAGGATGGATCAGGAAAGAGATTCAGTTCTCCTAATTCCGTGAACTGAATGTGACGCTCATCTCTAGATAGGGCCACTATTTCACTAACTCTAGCCCCAGAGGCTATAGCAAATAGGAAAATAACCTTTTGGGTTAGGTCCTTAAGAGAACAGTCTTCATTGTTCACAGATGAGGCATAATGTAAGACCTTGTCCAAAGACCAAGAGATGGGCTTTGGTGGAACTGCGGGCCTAAGCCTAGCACATGCCTTCGGAACCTTATTAAAGATTTCGTTCGCCAGATCCACTTGGAAGGCATATAGGAGAGGCCTAGTCAAAGCTGACTTGCACGTATTTATCGTATTGGCCGCCAGACCTTAGCTATGAAGGTGGACAAAGAAAGACAGACAGAAGTTCATAGAAATTTCTTTCGGTCCTTTTGTTTTGACAAACGCAACCCACTTCTTCCAGGAAGACTCATATTGTCTTCTAGTAGACTTAGCCCAGTATTTTTCTAAGAATTCTATATTGCCTTCTGAGATCCCAAACCTTTTTCTAACCGCTAGAGCAAGAAATTCATGAAATGAAGAGTTTGAGTTCTCTGTGATAAACCGAAGGCAGTTGATTTCTGAACCTTCGGAAATATACCTAGGATCGGAGCTAGGACCGGCCTCATCTGGTCTATCAGCCCCATTAGAGGATCCTCGTATAGGGCTATTTAGCGAGGTAGTTTCTTGAACATGCTCGTGATGAAGAGGTCGAGCTGCAGTTCCGGGACTTGTTCCGATCTGGGAGGGAATATGTCTGCGTCCATGGACCATTCCAACTCTATCGCCTTGGATCGTGATAGAGTATCCACCATCACATCGTGGATCAGTTGTAAATGAACTGCTGTTAGGTGCCATCCCTTTAGGAAAGGGATGGGTAACTTCACCAAGACTGTACGAGACGTTCGAATGTGACGTCTTATTATCGCTTAGGTGTCCCAGATCAGTCGTAGGGAGCCTGATCTGTGTGGAGGGGGCTTCCACACCCATGAAAGGACCAGCAGTGTCTTGGGACTTTCGTGCTGTAATTTATGTTAGAGAAGCGATTAAAGAGGGACCGATCTCAGTCTTTTTTTATCTCTTCAAGAGTTTGATGCGTGTTTTCTCCAAGCTCTTAACGCATCTTTCCGGTGTGCCCTTAGCACCAGGTCTGTCACTATTGCGAACTGGGGAAAGTTTAGCACTTTTCCCTGTTGGCATTTTGAAAATCTGACCGATTACCTGAGTCTTGACAGACCTCGCGAGCTCCTTTTATATTCCCAAAGGAAAGGAGAGTTAAAGTGACTGAGGGCTTCGATGGTTTTTTAACCATCGAAACCCCAGAGCTGGAGAAAGTCGAGACTTCTAGAAGCTTATCTTGCATCCGTGATGTCCCGGGAACCAGGTCATCTCTTTGAATGCACATGGGCCCGACACTTCGGGTGCTGCCCACTCCAGCCTCTCGATCAGGTATATTAATACCTGAACTATTTCTAGGCTTGACTTTGACGTGACTAAGTTCGTCAATCCTTTGAAGATACTTAGGACTGTGCGTCCGACACGTATCTTTCCTAGGATGAATGTTACTCTCTGTAACATGAATTCTAGATAGGAGGAAAGGGGGCGGTTGACTGGAAGGTTCCGAAGGACACCTTTCAGATCTGACAAGACTACGAACACACCTAATTGGAACAAGGTCCATATGTTCAAAAGGATTAACATTCAGAACTTGCTGTTTTTTATGAACTTGTTGAGTGGCAACAAGTTCAGAATGACTCATCGATATCTTGAGTCCTTCTCGTGAACACAAAACAGCCTTCCCTGGAACTCGATGAGCTATAGTTTTCTTACCACCTGTATGCTCTATAGCTCTCAGGTATACTTCTCCAGGAGGGTTTTGAACTGTAGGAGAAGGTAAGGAAATGATGGTAGAGACATTTCTGTTTCCCATCAATGGCTCATCTTGAATAGGCTTTGGACCGAAGGATCGAAGGTCCTGCGATCCTGAGGGAAAGTTCCTCCTAGCCGATGCGTCTTTATGCTTCGAGTAGTCAGTAGGCTTAGACTTTTGACCACCTGCCTGTAGCACTGTGGTCACTGGAATAGTGGGATGTTGTTGAGCAGCCCGGATATTTCCAGCATTTTCGATCTTCTTTTTAGGTTGGGGACCCACAACCACAGAAAATTTTCTCTTTAAAGGAATGCCCCATTTTTGTAGAAGACTTATGTTCTCCATGGTGGCGTTCTTAATTACTTCTTCAATGACCTCGTGTGGGAAGAGGTCTTTACCCCAGATGTTGGAAGATATTAGCTTCCTTGTTTCGTGTTTCACTATTGCAGCAGCGAACACAAACTCTCTACATGCTCTCCTAGCCTTCACAAAGGCGTAAAGGTCCTTTAGCAAGGTAGCCATATGCATTTTGGCTATGACCATGAGCATGTCTAGGGTGTTTTCGTAGGTTGAACACAACTCTATGTAGTTTTGTAGAGAAAGGGATGTCGCAAGTCTCTCCTTTGACTCGTGTTCATTAAACAAGAGCAAATCGGTCAATTTAGGGAGACATACATTGAATTGTCGACTTGTGACATCCTTGTCTAATTTTCCTACTGAAAATGTCAAATGGACTTTTCCTGTCCGGGAAAAGCTGGTGACAAAGGCTTGCACTCATCGAGTGTGGGACATGGCTCACCCGCCTCTACAGCTTTGGCAACAGAAGTAAATGCCTTCTCCATAAAGTGGAATGAGAGTGAAGTAGGAGCAAGAAAGGAAGGGTGTCTGTTATTCAGTGAGAATACCTTCGTTTCTGAATAACCCGCCCTTTTCAGACTGCCTGAGAGGATAGTCTGTGCCTTATCATGGTCAAGAATCATGACCTCCTTTGGTTCTGTTCCTTTTTCTGACTTTGGTTCATACTTCAGTCGGACCCAATAACTAGGAAAAGCATCAAAGCTTGGCCAAAATTGAATTTTGTCCAAAGGAACCGCACCTATTTTACTCTGAAATGTGGAGATTGCCATTTGAAATCGACATCTGCTCCGCAAACCTCCAGGGATTGGTTATGGAGCATGTTGGAAGGTCTTGATTCATGGGTCGTTTGACTGACCCGTGGGAAGCGACAAGAGAAGCTTTACGAGGCTCTATTTTGGGTTTTACTTCCTGCTTTCCGTTTTGTTTACGAAAGCTCTCTATCTGATTCTTCAGTTGGATACATAATTGTACATTATCCAATAGAGGGGTAGAAGACGAAGATGTTGACATCGATGGCTCTATAGCCGGCATAGGCGGAGGAAATTCCGACACAACATTTATCTCTTCTACCTTGGGGCACATCTTGCCCTCAATCCCAAAGGTTTTCTGGCCGTCAGGGGATGTAGTTGGCTCCTGAGGCACTACTATTTCCTCGCTTGCCTTTGGAAATAGTAGCTTACGCATCCTATCATTAGGTAGGAAAGGTCCCGGAGATATCTTTTGGAAGCCTCTCACCCAGTTGCGTAATTTATATTGAGCTGTATCCCTAGTCTCCGTAGACTTGGGATTTTCAAAACCTTCAGACATTAATGTCCGACATATATTGCAAACCTGTGGATTCCAATAATGTAGGGATCCAGAAATAATAGTATTATGACCGTAAAAGTACTTACTCTTGGCCTTGCAGAGGACTGCAGCACAAGATATCTGGTGTTCCTCCTGTAAAGAAAGGAAAACCAAATGAGTATACAAGGGATTATTTCTTTGATAATCAACATGTAAATGTCATCTACAACAGAATAGCTTAGGATAGTAAGCTATAAAAGGATAGTAGGAGATACATACCTGTGTACCCCTGTGAGCAAATGCTGCTACCTCCCCTCAGTATTAACTACATGGAGCTTTCTCTATTGAGAAACTCCAAGTAGAAAGGCTCTTACCCCTATGGGTAGAGAAGTATCAAATCACTGTCCCAAAAAAATGTTAATACTGTGGGGTCAGGATGACTGATTCTCGATCAGAAAATTGAAAAAAATTATTCATTCAATATATGAACGGTACCAGCAGAATGCTCGTACAAGGGTACCCAAGGTATGTCAGAAATACTACTGTATCATGGTACTGTAGTTTTCTAATTGCAGTAAGTCTATATTGCAATTTACTGGCTACTGTACATCATGTATTGTAGTCTAGTCATAATGCTGCCTTCACAGTAACATATGACAGTATGGTCCATCTAACATGAAGCCAGCTGGACTAGGAAAATAAAGACATATATTTGTATATCCCACTCAGCCTATTTGCTGTAGTCTTCCTACTATATTAAAATATAGAGTTTCCTGATCAGGGAGACTCAAGGAAAAAAGGCTCCACCCTTTAAGGGTTAGGAGTGTATTACTCCTGCCTTGAAGTGTTTAATATTGTAGGGTAATCCTAATACTGATTTCTAATCAGGATATTGAGGAAATCATATTCATTCAATATAGGATTGGGCTCAGCAAATGCCTGTGTTGGATATCCAAAATATATTGGAAATAATTACTAGTATAAACTATATAGTAGTTTTCTATCTGCAGTATATTCTATACTGAGATATACTGGCTATCTGTATAACCTATACAGTAGTTCAGCCGGCATGTTGCCGGTCTAGCTAGGTCTTGCCGGCATACCCGGCAGTGCTAGTTAGAGAGAGAGAGAGAGAGAGAGAGAGATAGTATGGAAAAAGGCTATTCCTTACTGTAAATGTATACAGTAATTAAGGATGTAAAAGTCTAATTTGACTGCCTTTCTCCAGAAAGAAGGTTCTAATAGAAGGGGAGAATGTAACATTCAGGCTTCTATGTAGCTACAGTACTATTGCCGGCAAGGTACCACCTATACACTGCCGGCCGGCAACCCGCCGACAGTACCAGTACAGTCGGCGTGCTGCCAACTGAGTCAGCACTGTCTTTGCCGGCCCGGCCGGCAGTACCCCGGCAACAGAACCTATAGCAGCAGTCCAAGGGAGGACTGAAGAACCTTGGGGACAGAAGGGACTACCCACTCACGGCCATCAAGGTCGCAACTGCCGGCCAGGCCAGCAGTTGGCTATGGGGCCGGCAGCTATCAACAGTCTCAAACTGTCGGCAGTCTTTTGGCTGCCGGCCGGGCCGGCTGGCGGCAGTATGCCCTGCCGTCAGCCATGACTAGAGAGGGAGTCTGGCTGGCTCCAGCAACCTACCGGCAATGGTAAGGGTTGCAAGATGTCAGCTTAATTAAAGACAATGGATCAACCATCAAAAGAGGATAGAGGGGTAGGGAACAGGGTCCTGTAACGAATGTGAAAGGAACTGACAAAATTGTCAGACCTACCACCTATTAAAAGAAACTCTGTTTCAGTATCGGCAGAATCTAAGGTGACAGGAGAGACTCAGTTCTCCCGCCCAGAGACTGCCGACACAGTTAAGGGGATGGCGGCACTACCGCCTCCTCTCAACAAAGGAGAAACAGAGTTCCAGTGCCACGTTATCCTAGGCTAAAAGAATATCACTCTTTAGCCCAGGGTACTGTGGCACAGGACTAGTCTTTTAGTCGCAAGGAGAAAATGGTATACTACCATAACTCTAAGCGGCTATGGAGGGCTAACCTCCAAGACTAAATACTCTGAGATTCTGACTAAATCCCCAAAACCTGCTGGTATATCCACAACCAATGGTTAAGGGAATAAGCAGAAACAAACCCCAGGTTAGCCATGTCTGAATAAAATTCAAGGCACGGCTAATAGGGTTGTAGCCTGAGGCTACACTCAGAGGGAAAGAGATTACCCTTAAATCTCCGAAGAGATGTGTAATGTTTCATAACATTTTAGGAGGTATCAGTCTCCAACGAATGAGAACAATACACGAGGGTAACCGGGGAATGTTGAACGTATAGAAAAAACGTCTAGGATAGGTTATCTAGGCTAAACGAGATCTCGGTTACCTAAATCACCGAAACTCTAACTATACGATCGACAGAGGAAAAAGGAAATAATTATGCACATAATCAAATCTTCACAAGAATAAATGCCCAAATAGCTAAATAATTACAATAATTAAATAAAGCTATTTAAAAACTGGAAGTCGTTCTGCTAACTAAATAACACATGCCTAACGAACGACGGCGCCCACGGCGCCTCCAGTAACTGGCCTAGCTCTTAGGCACAATAAAATACTTTAATTTCATTGTGAAACAGAAGCTAAAATATATTCATAGTAAAGACCCGATACTCAACTTTGCAAAGGCGGGAGAAGATGATGAAAGCATAATTAATAAACCTTTAAACGATCGAAAAATTAGATCCACAACCAATGGTTAAGGGAATAAGCAGAAACAAACCCCAGGTTAGCCATGTCTGAATAAAATTCAAGGCACGGCTAATAGGGTTGTAGCCTGAGGCTACACTCAGAGGGAAAGAGATTACCCTTAAATCTCCGAAGAGATGTGTAATGTTTCATAACATTTTAGGAGGTATCAGTCTCCAACGAATGAGAACAATACACGAGGGTAACCGGGGAATGTTGAACGTATAGAAAAAACGTCTAGGATAGGTTATCTAGGCTAGACGAGATCTCGGTTACCTAAATCACCGAAACTCTAACTATACGATCGACAGAGGAAAAAGGAAATAATTATGCACATAATCAAATCTTCACAAGAATAAATGCCCAAATAGCTAAATAATTACAATAATTAAATAAAGCTATTTAAAAACTGGAAGTCGTTCTGCTAACTAAATAACACATGCCTAACAAACGACGGTGCCCACGGCGCCTCCAGTAACTGGCCTAGCTCTTAGGCACAATAAAATACTTTAATTTCATTGTGAAACAGAAGCTAAAATATATTCATAGTAAAGACCCGATACTCAACTTTGCAAAGGCGGGAGAAGATGATGAAAGCATAATTAATAAACCTTTAAACGATCGAAAAATTAGATCACAGGGAAATACCACCGAGCGAAATCACTATAAAAAAAGGAATGGCCACTATCGTGGGAATGGCGCTGTTGTACTCCCAATAGTACTGTAGTACAAGAACGGGGATGGCCTTTGGAGGGCCCCCCTTTTTATCTTTGCCACACCTCCTCAAAGCGTAAAACACTGTCTGGGGTGCAGATTGCTGTGAGGCGTGCCAATACGTCCTTACGCGATATCCCTTTTTAAAATTTTAAGGGATATTCGCTCCAGGAGTTAGAATTCTGGATACCTTCGGTAAATTCTCTGGGAGATATCACTGTAGTCACATATAACGTAGGAAGCTACAAATGAAGGAACTTCCATCAGCACGACATGGCTTGAGCCCAAAAAAATCACCTTTTTGGAGACGTGTAATGTTTCATCTAATTCTAAAAGATAACTATCTCTGCATGAATTGAAATCACAATACACGAGGGTAACCGGGGAAATGTCTGAACGTATAGTAAAACGCCTAGGTTAGGTTACCTAGGCGAGACGAGATCTCGGTTACCTCACTCACCGAAACTCTAACTATATGATCGACATAGAAAGGAAAATTATGCACATTATAAATATCTTTACAAGTATAATTTGCTTAAATAGCTTACATAATTAATTAATTAATTAATGCTATTTAAAAACCTAGAAGTCGTTTAACTAACTAAATAACACATGCCTAACAAACGACTGCGCCCATGGCGCCTCCGGTATGAGGCTTAGCTTCTAAACACAATAAATCACTTTGATTTCACTGTGAAACAGGAGCTAAAAATTACTCATTGTAAAGACCCAATACTCAACTTTCCGAAGGCGAAAGAAGTTGGAGAATGCATAATAACAATCCTTGCAAATCGATCGAAAAGTTAGATCAACAGGGAACACCATTGAGCGAAATCGCTACAAAATTAGGAATGTCCGCCATCTTGGGAATGGCGCTGTGGTGGTGGTCAATAGTAGTACGAGAACGGGGGTAACCTTGATACGGCCCTCCTTCTATTCTGCCACATCCCCCTCGAAGTGTAAACGCTATTAGGGGTGCAGATTGCTATGTGGCGTGTCAAGAATACGTCCTCTGATTTATGCGATATCCTTGAGAGAAAATTTAAGGATATTCACTCCAGGAGTTAGAATTTTGGGACCTGAATGTTTAATTCTCTGGGAATATCACTGTAGTAACATATATCCCTTAGGAAGCTACTTTAGGAACTTCCATCAGGACGACATGGCTTGAGCCCATATATATATATATATATATATATATATATATATATATATATATATATATATATATATACAGTATATATATATATATATATATATATATATATATATATATATATATATATATATATATATATACATACTATAAATATACAGTATATATATATATATATATATATATATATATATATATATATATATATATATATATATATATACTGTATATATATATATATATATATATATATATATATATATATATATATACACACACTATAAATATACAGTATATAATATATATATATATATATATATATATATATATATATATATATATATATATATATTGTGGAGTACCAAACACAGTTGCTGGAACGTTGGCTTTATTCAGCTTAAAGTTGTGGCAAGGTGTTGGCCAAGCCGGTACAGTGTTAGGGACTCAATGTTGCCAAGCAAGCATACAAACATCAGCAGTCACAGTTACCAATTCACACCACATTCACCCCCACTGAGAACAACAACATACAGTACAGTACACATCCGCATCATAACAAAATTTGAATTCACTGATTTCACACCAACTGTAATTATTCTTACATCGCATTTCCATTACAAGGCTCACCTTATTGGCACCACAAATTTCATATTCATATCACAAAACTCATGAGTACTTATTTTATTTGATAACTGGGCTCATCTCACATAAAAAACACAATGGTAACAAGGGGCCTTATAACTACTAATTCATAATGAACACATTGACATAAGGACACTTACCACCCATACTACTCATCTAGGACAAAATCTGAGAGATAGCCTGGAGGGCGCCTAGTGCGACTTGTGCGTTGAGGCGCCTCTGAGGTTGGCGTTTCTGTGGGTGTTCCTTTCGACGGTGCCTTTCCTGGGGTGGGCGGTTCTGTGGTTTGTTGCGGTTCAGTTGCAGGCTCCCTCCCCTGGACTTGTTCTGTATCCACTTGACTTCTTTCCGTTCTCTGGCTGGGGTCTCCAGGTGGGAGGGTGGGTCCTTGATTGATGGGAGTCTTACCATTCTCTCGCATGTTGAAGAAATGACGGCTTCCTTTATCGTGACAGGTGTTTGGACTGAATACTTTAGCTGCAGGAGCCAGGTGACGAGTCGACACAGTGGATTCCTTGCCGTCTTGGTGCGCAACACGAACCCATTGTGGGTGACATGCAGGAGTCTAACTTCCTCGACCTCAGGTTCGTACTTGGATTTCCTAACCGTTTTCTTTAGAAGAGCTTGTTCATTTTCTGTCATCCACGATGGAGCCGCCTGCCCGTATGTTGCTTTCCTGGGGTGCAGGAACATGCGCTCATGCGGTGTTTGGTTCGTAGCGACGAACAGAAGGGACCTCATGCTGTGTAATGCTTGATCCAGGACAGCCTCCCACATTTCTATAGGGAGGGAGAGAGAAGCGAGAGCTAACCTTACGGTGCGCCACAAAGTTCCATTGGCTCTCTCGATCTGGCCATTGCCACGGGGGTTATACGCAGACGAGTAGCTTGTAGCCACTCCACGGTCATGAAGGAACTTTTGGTACTCTGACGACACGAAAGCAGGTCCCCTGTCTGAATGAATGTACTCGGGCAGGCCCCAAACTGAAAAGAGATTAGACAAACATTTAATGGTGGTACTCGCTGAGGTGTCTTCTGTTGCAAAGGCGAACGGAAATCTGCTGTACTCGTTGATTATGTTGAGAATGTATCTGTTCTTTGTGGTGGACGGCATCGGACCTTTGAAGTCGATAGCCAGACGCTCGAATGGCCTGGTAGCTTTTATCAATGTTCCTGTTTCTTTGGAAAACTTAGGTTTGATCTTAGCACAGGTTTGACATTTACGTATGACAGTCCGAGCTTCTTCAATGGTAAAGGGTAAGTTTCTCTGTCTTATGATGTGGGTTATCCTACTGATTCCTGGATGGCACAGTTGCTCGTGAAGCTGAGTCAGCTCGTCTCCTTGAGTACAGGTAAGTGAAGCCACACATCCCGAGGCACGAGAGAGAGCGTCTGCTACTTGGTTCTTTGATCCAGGTCTGTATGCGATGTCGAAGTTGAAACAACTCGGTTCCAGCCTCCACCGCATTATTTTTTCATTCTTGATTTTGCCATGGTTCTTGGCGTCAAACATGAAACGCACCGATTGCTGATCAGTTATGAGTCTAAATTTACATCCTAGCAGAAAGTGTCGCCATTTCTTGGTGGCTTCTACGATAGCACATGCTTCGCGTTCCACTGCCAATTGTCGTTTCTCCGATTCTGAGAGTGAGCGAGAAAAGAAGGCCACCGGTTTTCCTTCTTGTGTCAACTAGGCTGCAACGGCGTCAGCAGAGGCGTCTGTTTCGACTACAAAGACTGCTTCGTCATCTATAGCAGCAAGTGAAGCTCGAGATATTTCATTTTTTAGTTCTTTGAGTGCTTGTTCTGCGGATTTGGCCATCGGGAAAGTTTTCACTCCGACTAAAGGTCAAATTTTCTGGAGAAGTTCGGTACTCACTTCGCATAGTGGGATAAGAGTCCTAACGTTCTTTTGAGACTAGGGTTACTGTCCAGAGGGTTCATCTCCAGCAACGGATGCATTCTCTCCGGGTCAGGTAGGACTTGGTGATCATTCACTACATGGCCCAAAACTGAGATTGATGTTCGAGCATAAACACTTTTCTTGTCATTTATGGTAAGTCCATACTTCAATGCAGTTTCTTGAAAGCGTTTCAGATTTCACGTGTGTGACCGCAGACCGTGATGTCATCTATGTAGGCGAACGTACCCTCTAGTTGTCCCTTACCAATAATTTCGTCGAGAACTTGCTGAAAGCAGGTAGCCCCGTTGGTTACTCCAAAAGGCAAACGCGTGAATTTGAACAGCCTTCCATCCACTTCGAACGCGTTGAATTTCCGATCAGCCATGTTCAATGGTATTTGATGATATGCTGCCTTCAAGTCTATGGAGCTGAAGTAGAGGTAAGTAGAAATTTTCTCAATTATCTCGGTGATCCCTGGAACAGGATAAGCAATTAGGTTGGTGAATCTGTTTATGGTTTGAGAGTAATCTATGACCAATCTTTTCTTATCACACTGATCGAC
>NC_090752.1:75361636-75381636 GCF_036898095.1 Palaemon carinicauda
CCAAAGTAGGTCCGTCACTTGTTCCCGAGTAATTGGAACTCAAGTGTCCGGTGGATCTGAGTGTTGGTTCCACACAGACTTTAGCTGCCACTGCAGGGATCTTATCCTGAGGTGACCATTTGGAACTAGACAGAGGAGAGAGGTTAGGTGACCTAACAGACTCAACCAACGATAGGCCGGTAGAGCTTCCCGTCTGAGGAAGGGTGAAGCCACTTCTCTCAGCCTGTGTACTCTTTCGTCTGATGTGAAGACTTTCTGTTGGACGGTGTCTACTGTATTATCATACCAAGGTATACCAGTCTCTGTGAAGGAAGCAGTGATGACTTCCAGATTTATCAAGACCCCATATCCTGACAAAACTCGAGAAGCATGTCTTTGAGACGAAGAAGGGTCGTCTCAGAGTCTGCCAGAATCAGCCAATCGTCCAGGTATCTGAGGAGACAAATGCCGTTCCTGCGAGCTCAAGATGGCACTAGGGCAAAAACTCTGGTAAAGACCTGAGGTGCTGTCACGAGACCGAAGCATAGAACCTTGAACTGGTATATTTTGTCCTTGTGTATGAATCAGATACTTCCTTGAAGATGGATGGATTGGAATCTGGAAGTATGCGTCCTTGAGATCCAGAGTGCACATGAAGTCCCTTGGTCAAACCGCCTGGATGACCGTGTCTGCCGTCTCCATCCTGAACTGAGTCTGTTGGACAAACTTGTTCAGGGGAAGAGATGGATGACTGTCCCCAGCCTCCAGTCACTTTTTTCACTTGAAAATTTTGACTGTAAAAGTCTGAAGACCCATCTACAACCTTTTGGAGAACGCCCCTCTGTAGCATGGTCTGGACTTCGGCCCTGAGAGCCAGCTCCTATGCAGATCCCTTCGCATAGAAGCTTAAGTGTACTGGATCTCAAGTCAGAGGAGGGAGAAATTGAATGAACGGGAAGTGATACCCTATGGCGACCACTTCGATTGTCCAGGAATCTGTACTGTGATGCTGCCACCTCTGCCAGAGGCATCGCAGGCATCCTCCCACAGGTGGCAGGTGAAGAGGATTGCCATTCCTAGCGGGAGTGACCACCTCAGCCACTCCCTTTTGCTCCCTTCTTTCCTCTGAAGGACTTATTCCCTTTCTGACCTTTGGACTGAAAGTACCGTTTAGACACCTTGGTAGGTCCTGAGGACCTAGAAGTTGAAAGATTAGAAGCAGCCTGCTGACTGCATGAAGACTGGGATGGTCTTCCATATGGCCCTGATGTCATGGCCCTATGAAGGAGAGAATCATTTGATGATTTCCTCCATCGTTCAGCAGCCCTCTTAATCTCCTCTGGAACAGAGACAGAAGAACCCTCAAGGGTGGAATTCCTCAAACGTGAGACTTCCACCTTCGGCACCTGTTTATGGAATTTCCCAATTATTGTATACCTTCTCTTGAGGATGGCATTCGCCCACTAGGCTGACAACTTGGTGCAATAAGACCTCAAGAGTTTGACTACCCGACTAAAGGAAAGACTTCCTAGAGGACTCGTTTGAAAGATTGTGGGAACGCACCATGAAGCCCAAGGAGCCCAACCGTAGGTCAAGCCACGAAGTACCCAGCATGGCGTACTTCGCGCCTCTCTCTATGTTGAAGAGCTAAATTTCCAAGAGGGAGGCCCTCAGAGAGGACAGGGTTTGAGTCGGGAGACCCTTCGTTAGTGATTCCACCGAATGGTCGAGGGACATGGTGGAATGCGTTTCCCCCTCGATCTCATAAAACTTCCTTTGTAGGACGAAAGGAAGCGGCAAAGACCGAGAGGAGGAACCTGCCTTCAAGGAACTGGAAGTTCCGGCTATCTGGGCAATAGCCTTCCTTTTGGCGGCCGTCAGGCCTTTAGACCAGGGCAAGGCTGCACTGGTTCTAGGGGACTTCTACGTCTTGAAAATCTCGTCAAGAACCATATCCGTCCATTCCTGGGTGGTACCAGGAGTTCACAGCCCATTTATGACCCTCATGCAAGAGAGGACCTGCCAAAAGGTATGCTCCAACTCTTGTCTCTTTTGTTCCGATTGAAAGTTTGGACTAGCTGCTCTCGGAAGATTTTTGTCATCCATGTCCAATGGCTCATCTACCTCCAGGCTCACATCCAGAGCTTGGGGTAGGTAGGGGTCGTCAACAGGATCGATCGAGGGACCTGCCCCAAGGGACCTTCTGTGTGCCTCTGCCAAATGGGTTTCCCTTGCCATGGCGTTCTTAGGCTTGGATTTGCTCTCTTTAGATTCCCTCCACACAGGGAGGTGTTCCTCCAAAATTTTGGAAGGAGGAACTTGCGAGGGTTTTGGGACACCATTAGCCGAAGCCTCTGCAGTAGGAACCATAGGCTTTTTCTCAGGTGGAGGTAAGGAAAAAGGACGCTGGTCCGGAGGCACTACCTCAATCTCTTTAGGGTTGAAGGGTGGACAAAGATCTTCCTGGGAGAGCCAATGTTCCTACTTGTCCTAGGATGGATGAGATTGGCATGCAGTGGAATTATGCCTCTGTCTCTTTGTCATGGTCTCCCTTGCCTTCCCCAGAGTAAAGGGAAGGTTAGCCAGATAAGAATCAGGAGGAGGCACCTTGACACAAGATCAAGGTGGAGGATATCTTTGTGCCTTGTCTGACAATGGTCTCCTTCTAGGGTCAAGACTCCCAAGAGACAAGCTTGAAGTAGACTCCAAGGGAATTCCAGGAGCAGCTCTGACTGGAATAGTTGGAGGCTGTAGCAGTGGATGAGCCACACCCAAGGATCTCTGCAAGGTAGTAAGAAAGGTACTCACCCATGCAAAGAGCTTAGCACCCTTTGGTAAGTCCTGGGCTTCCTTTGAGAATCCAGGAGGAGAACATCCCCTAGGAGGAACCTTAGAGGGAGCCTGAGCAGGCATAGGAGAAACTCTCTGAGGTAACAGGAGATGCTCCTTCATCGAACGAAGAGGACGGTCCAGGCTAATAGGTACATCAGTGTACTTATCATGAGGCTCCTTAAACCCTTCTGGGAAGGGTATAGGCCTGCTGCTAGAGGTGGTAGAAGCCAGAGGTGGTAGAAGCCAGAGGCGGTAGAAGCCAGAGACAGAGGTTGAGGTATTGGTACCGCACTTGGGTTCCGAAACCTCTACTTGCGAATCACTAGTGGAAATCGCTGATTTTCTAGCAAATTCACAAGATTCACATGCAAAATTGCGAGTATCGGGCAACAACAGGCGCGATTCACGAGTAGAAGTGCTCGTAGCACATGCACTAGGAACCATACTGGAAGAAGGAAGCCTTGGGCATTTCTGTTGCTGCCAAGGAACACATACGCCAGACAATGTCAACAAAGAGGGCCTCTGAGAAGGGACAACTTTAAGCGTTGGCGAACGCGTCACAACAGAACATGTTGTAGAGCGTTGCGTAGACGAACGCTGCACTAAAGGACCCCAGGCAGCAAAGGGCACTCGAGGTTTAGCTGAATGCCTGTCTGAAGAACAGTCTGTCTCAGGATCAGGTTCGGAATGGAGTCGTATTGGAGAAAGACGGGTCGAGAGGCGACGCGCAGATGGACTGCATATATGCTTACCTCTACCTCTAGACGAGGAACGTCTAGACCTTGATCATGAACATACAGTTCATGATCATGAACATACTATTCATGATCGCGAGCGTCTAGCTCTCGATCAAGAACGTCATGAACGATGTGAGTGCCTATCTCACGAACGTGAGCGTCTGCCTCGTGATCGTGAACGACGTTCTCGTGAACAACGCCCTCGCGAGCGTGAATGTTGCCCTCAAGAACGGGAGCTTTATCATCGCGAACGTGAGCATCATTCTTGTGATCTAGATCGTCGTGATCTAAAATGTGAGCGTCTGGGCCTAGGTCTAGACTCAGTTGCTCATGATTGTGAGCATGAAGTTCTAGAGCAAGAACGCCTTCTGGACGAAGAGCTTTCTTAATATACTCGTTTAGCTTTCCAGCCATTTGTCATACGTGACATACACGGCAAAACTGGCTCACGTCCTTATGCATGCCAGGCCATAAAAAGTGTTTCATAATCTTCTCCGTAGTCTTCCTTATCCCCATATGCCCCATCTCATGCATTACAGCGATCACCTGTCGTCTCAATGGTGCGGGAATTAATATTTGACAATACATCCCCCATTCAGCATTCAGGGGGTCTATGCTTCCTCATAAGTAACCCATCCTTAAGACAATAACAGGTCGGAGACTGCTGTGCCTCCGTCTCACCCACCACATGATACGATAACTGTTAACGTTGCATCTTTCCATTGCAATCCTATTAGCCTTTTCCTACTCGCTTGTCCTACTTCTAATGCTGAGTTTTCTATTTCATCCAGGTCCATTTCTTCTTTGTCTTCTTGTCCACTCGTCGGTCATACCTCTTCACTCCGGCCTCCTCTTGCATACCATCAAGGGAATCCTCTTCTTCGGAAAACAGATCCTCTGAGTTCATCGCTCCTACGATTTCTTTTCTTCTTTTTCAGTCACTTCCTTCATCATACTCCTAGTCGTAACACAACTAGGAAACAGTTATGAGTAGTCTTTCTTGAGTTCAGTCGTAGGACTATACTTCAAAGGTTTCTCCGTTACAATAGGACAAGGCACAAATGGCGCTCCACCAACCTCATTACCCAGCAGGATGTCTACTCCTTCGACAGCCAATGAATCCTTTACCGCAAAGTCAAAATTACCGGTCACCAATTCGCATGAGTTTCAAACAGCAAATAGGGGCAACCTCCTCACCTCCTATTCCCTTCAAAATAACAGTCTTCTGTGAGAGACTGATCCACCAACGGGTGTACTCCTAGTAACACCATACTATGGTAGCAGCCTGTGTCGTGCAATATCCTGACCGGGGTTCACTCACTCCCGTCTATTGCTGCTAATACACCTTCATAAATATGCGGTTTAAAGGCATCCACACTGTTTAGGTCTGTCCTGTTCGTTGTGTAAACGTTGGCTGGTCTAGTTTCCTCTGCATCCTTTCCCGATTGCCTCTTCGTCTTCGCATTCTGTGACATTGAATTATCCTTAATCACTTGGGCGACGATGGTTGCTGTGGTACTATCGCATTCTTCTTAGGAACAGTGCCTGTGCTACTTCCGCTGTAACTGTTGAACTTGTTCCCGTAGTTATTACTGAACTAGTTTCCATGGTTTGGCGAATACTTGACACTTGGTCGGAACGACGGTTGAAACTTTATGCCCAAAGAGGGTTTACGACTGATAATATTATAATCTTCACTCAGCGAAGCAGCTTTATCAAGTTTCTTCACCTCTCTCTCTCTCTCAAGTACGTTTGAATACGTTCAGGATCCCTCATAGATACTGTTCTAGTATTATCAGTTTTTCTAAATCAGCCATCTCCCTCACATTAATAACCTCTGCCCATCTCTTAAAACATCGTCGTACCATTAAGAGTAATCGAGGAGTCATTTTCTTGTCCTTCCTCAAACTTCGGAACCTTTCATTATAATATTCAGGGGTCATCTGATACACTTGCAGAACGTTTCTCTTCACTTCTTGATACTCCTTCCTCTGGTCCTGAGATAAGGAAAGGTATGGACTGCAGCCCTTCCCAATCAATACACTCTGCAATAACACAGTCCATTTATCTTCTGGGGATTTCATCGTCAATGAGACAGTTTCAAAATGATTGAAGAACTCATCTGGAGCCTCTTCTGTGAGCCTTGGCATTGACCTCTGGGTATCCGAAACATTAAACACGGGTTCGGGCCTAGCAGAGGGCGCCTCTGTCTGCGTTGCCAACTGTGCACGGGCGGTCAACAGCTCCAACTCCCGTGCATGTTGTGCACTCTCTTGCCTCTTCCTTCTCCTTATCTTCTTGTTCCCTCTCTTCTTTTTCTCGTTCTCTTTCTTTTTCTGTCATCCTCCTCGCATGTCTTGCAATCTCTCGGGCTTCTAATTCCCGTCTTTCTACCATTTTCTTCGCATGTCATGCTGCTTCCAGCTCTTTTTCTTCCTGTCTTGCCATCCTCTTCATCTTAATCAAATTCTCCTCTGCTGCAATTTGTTGAATCTCAGCCTCTACATCCCTTTCTTCTTTCATGCCTCCCGTTTGTGGGTCAACTGGTCCTTGCTTCACTAAAAATTCTTCCTCAGCTTCCTCCAACAGTTCACAAACTGCCACAATATTGTCTTCCGACAACTTTCCCAAATTTATCAATGCTTCTAAAGTTAGACACTTGATTTGGGCTTTAATAATTCCACTCGTTGCATGGCCACCACATGCCATTAAGATAGAGAACCACTGAGCTTTAGTTACATTAGCATCTGACAATTCCTGAACATTTGGGTTATTCAAAAACTCTTGGATATTAATCTGTGCCATCTTTATCTTCAACAGATAATTTTACTTCTCAAAATAAAATATATTCTCACAATACACAACATCCTATCAACACTGTACTACTTGCTCGATCCCAAGGGTCTGGGCACCAAAAATATATTATATGATGATGGCTCGTGGGTCTGGGCACCAAAAATATATTACACTATGGCTTGTGTCTGGGAACCAAACATATGAGATTATATATATTACAGCTGGCAAGTTAAACAACCTCTCGAATTCCAAACTCACCTGTTTGCTTTTACATTAAATCTATGACACTTGGAAATAACACCCAAACTCAGACACTCAAATAACTCCCAGACAGCAATATATAAAACACTGGATACCCAAAGGTCTCTTAAATACACTCAAAACGAAACTGGGTAATTATTCTTAAGAATTATTCAAACAAACTTACAATGATTCTTTACAGGATACGAGCGAGGTTGTAGCAAACACCGATTGAAATAATACACTCTTTACAAAAATAAATATATTCTATATAAATTACAACACTTTGAAAAGAATTTACACAAAAACAAATAAATCACTCGAAAGATTTAGTCTGATCAAAACTTAGATTAAAAAGAAAATGATACGTTCTGAAAATTATATAATTACTTGATTTGTAATATTAAATCTGAACAAACCTTACACTAAGACAAAATAAATAGTTATGAAAATTATACAATCACTTGTTTCACTTGAAATCAAATATGAATACAATATTTGAATTTGACACTTAAGAGGGCCGGCAGTAATGCCAATATATAGGGGTATAGGAAGAGAAACACAAAATCCTGAAAAATTCACTTTGCTTCATATGGCAATGGAGAATGCGTATAGGAGATGTTTTGCCAAAATTCCTCTTACTTTCATAGTTACAGGGTAATTAATAAAAGTAACTCAATAAACCAAAAACATTGTTCCCAACAAGAAAATGCAGTATTTCTTGTTATCGTAAATTTTAATAATTATTACATTTTAATGTAAAAGAAATTGTGAACAATGGCATCTGTATAACTTCCATAAGTCACAGACGATGTACTTATTACACCCTTCGCCCTTCAGTACTACCACAAACCTCAAAGATTACATGCCTGAGTATGACCTCTGACATTCACTCATTTTTAAGTTTGTTTTTCTCGTTTTTGGCAAGAATTTCATCATTTCAAAGAGGAAAGGACAATCTCAACATCTTGCTAACACAAGGAAGAAGATGATTCAATGTATTAAGAGTTCAGAAGAGGGTAATATCGGTAGTGCAGAGAGAGAGAGAGAGAGAGAGAGAGAGAGAGAGAGAGAGAGAGAGAGAGAGAGAGAGAGAGCTACTCCTATTCCTAACCCGGTCACTCCCAGAGCTCCAGCCACCGTTCCTGCCCCTATTCTTGTACCTACCTCCTTGCCTGCCGCAGTGGGACCCCCTGCTGCTGCTAAGAAGAAGGGAAAGACCGTGAAACCTCCTGTTGACATCCCAGCCCAGATTTCTGCTGCTCCACCACCCTCCTGTCCACCTTTTGCCACTTCAGAACCTGTAACAGACACATCAGCAATGGACCTGAACCCTCCCATTGACGCCCTTTTACTTAATCCAGCAGAGGGACATCTACCGGACTACAAATGCAGGAAGTGCATGACACACCTTCCTGAAGCAACTGCCACTCTTCCTCGAACAGCTAAGTCTCTGTCCACCTCATCAGTACCAGATCCACCGTCCACCTCACCAGCACTAGCCCAGATGTCCCCTTCACCAACCTCTGAGCCACTGACCACCCTACCAGCACCACAGCCACAGTCCACCTTACCAAGTTCAAGCTGCCATCGACTGGCGAGGTGCAATCGTATGCAGCTGTTACTGCCAACCTGACTCTACAAATCACTGCCAAAGCCAACCTCAAGGGTGACCTTATCATCACTCCAAAGGACCAGGAGAGCATCAGCCTTTCTCAAAGGGAAACCTCCCTGATGTTCCTTAATCCTGACAAGAAGTTCAGGAAAGCCCTGATCTGCAAGAGCCCTATCAAGATGCCACTTCACTATATCACTGAATGCAACAATATCACCTCTGCTGAATGCAAAATCGGCAGGAAGGATCTGCCCTTGAATAAAGTCACCGCCACCTTCATCGGCCCCATTCCAACAGCTCTTGACCTCATTATATGGGGATCCTTCCCCATTGAGGACTTCAATCCTATACCCATGAGGTACTACAACTGCCAACACTTCGGTCACCACAAAGAAGAGTGTGGCGTCTGCAACAGAAGACACCTCATGCAGATGCATTGATGCACACAAGGAAGGAAGAGACACCTTTCCCATGTGCCCAAATTGTGCCCTCTCACATCATGCCTGGAACTGGAGGGGTTCAGAGCGTTTAAAGAGGATTGAAGCAGTGACGACCTTCCCACCGACAACAACACTAGCAGCAGCACTGATACAGCCACCCAACTCTGCAGCGGACTGTCGCAGGCCCCAAGCACCAGATTATCCTACGTCGCAAGCCAGTCCATCACTCTACCAACGTACCTGTTCCAGCCAATGTCCCTGATTTAGTCAACCCTATCCTACCTACACCTTTCCCTTTCCAAATTCCTTCCCTATCCTCCCAAAACCCTCCCCTAACCCATCCTTTACCAGCAAACTTGACTCACTGTCCCTTGAAGAAATTACTCCCTTCATCCTCCGCCTTGTATCCAGAATTTGCACTCTGTTTAGAATGACAAATTCGGAGATGACTTGTACTTTTCCTGATGATACAAACCTTTAGCTATTTATTAGGGGTATTACTTTTGGCGAAGCTGAAAGGATGAGCTATTAAAATTTTGCGAGGATTAACTACCCATCCCGCCAATTAGCGGGGGTAGGGGGTTAGCTAGCTAGCTCCTTCACTCACACACCAGTGACTGAGCTCACTTTGCTTGGAGGTAGGATTTCAAGGGGGACAGGGTCGGCGGGAAAGTTTGTATAAAATGCTAAAGGTTTGTATTGTTAGGAAAAATACAAATTTTCTCCGAATTTGTCATTTGTTCCGTAACTGGAATACAAACCTATGCCATTTATTAAGGGTGACTCACCCATTAGGAGGGTGGCTTCACCCAGGGTCTCCTTGGCGTTACCCAGGGTCTCCTTTTTATTTTTTTTGAGTAGGTCAGTACCAAAAATAAGGAGACCCTCACACCTCGCTAAACCTTGCAATTCAAGGTTTGTGGCCTACACAAGCTGTGTTGAGATATGAGCAGTATGACCTAAGTTAAAATTTATTCCAAGTCTTTTGTAAGAAATAACAGAGTTAACCAAGACTTTCCCAATACCACCTCACCAGGGTATGAGGGCGCAACAGTATTGACACAATACTTAGGTATACCAGGGAGCATGGTTCACTCCAGTGGTGGAGGTCAGCTTGTGTAAAGAACCCAAGGCTACTGATTTCCCCAAGAGAGGGGAGGATGAAGATAAGAAAAAGAGCTGGTCATTCCTTTTCATTCAGGCAGATTAATTGGGTAACAGTGCCCTCAACCCTCTGCTACTTGTCCAGTAAGGAGCTTGAGGTATTAAACCACCTGTTGTGCAGTCACCATACGGCCGATAGAGAACATATCGAGCCTTCTGTGGGTCACATATTGCTGGTAATGGGCTGTGAAAGTTGTCTGGCACTTCCACACCCCAGCTCATAGAACCTGCATCACGGAGTAATTCCTTTTGAAGGCTAGGGACGTAGCTATGCCCCTGACATTGTTGGCTCTGGGTAAACACGATGGAGAATTATCTGGCTATGGGGCATGATCTACGACCCTGCGAATACATGCAGAAATGGTGTTTTTGGTGACCCTCCTCTTGTTCCTCCCATTGTTGACAAAAAGTGAGGGCACTCAGGGGGCGGGCTGCTGCTGTTCTCTTAAGGTAGAGCCTCAAAATTCTTACTGGGCAAAGCAATAGATGATTTGAGTCGTTTGTTGCAGAGTGGAGACTCGTTATCCGGAAAAAGACGAATCTAGGATCCGACACCCCTGGATTCTGATTCTTGGCACCAAACTCAGGGACGAAGCTGAACGTTACCTCTCCGCATCCCCTTGAATGGGCGATGTTGTATGAGAGACCATGCAGTTCACCGACTCGTTAGGCCAAAGCAAAGGCGAGCAGGAACACCGTCTTCCAAGTCAGGTGGCGATTTGTTGTCTGCTGTAATAGTTAGTAGGGAGGCCTTTTTAGAGACCGGAGAACTCAAACTCCGTTCCAAGGGAGAGATCTCACTTCCGACTGAGGACAGGTAAGTTCGTAACTCCACAAGAGTAAAGAAAGTTCTATTGATGAGATGTCCATTCTATTCAGTTTGAAGGCGAGGCTCAAGGTTGACCGATAGCCTTTTACCAGCAAAATTGAAAGGCGCATTTCCTCACGCAGATATATGAAGAACTTCGCTATTGCTGGAATAGTGGCATCGAGTAGAGAGATACCCCTTCCACGACACCAATCACAGAAGACGTTCCAATTTGCCTGGTAGACTGCTGCTGAGGACTTCCGTAGGTATCAAGACATCCTCTTTGCAACTTGTTGCAAAAATCTTCTCTGAGTGAGGAGCTGCTGGATAGTCTCCAGGCATGAAGTCATAGAGAAGCTATGGCTTCGTGGTAGATGTTGACATGTGGTTGTCTGAATAGATTATATCGTGGAGAAAGTTCTCTTGGAGGCTCCATCAGGAGCTGTAGAAGGTCCAGGAACCATTCCACATGATGCCATAGTGAAGTTATGAGGGTTATCGAGAGGTTGATCGATGTTCTGGTTTTGCTGAGTACTCTTCTCATCTGACAGAATGGAGGATAGGCGTAAACGTCTATGTTGTCCCACCGTTGTTAGAATGCATCTTGCAAGAGAGCCTTAGGGTCCGGGACTGGGGAGCAGTACAGCGGGAGCCTGAAGGTCAGGGCCATTGCAAATAGATCGACAGTCAGAGAACCTCACAAAGTCAGAACTTTGTTGGTTAATAGATGATCCAAAGACCATTCGCTACTCATTATCCAAGATGCTCTGCTCAGATTGTCGGCGAGCACATTCCTCTTGCCTGGAATGAAGCGGGCTGATAGCGGTATCGAGTGGACCTCGGCAACTCTCCATAACTCTGGGAAAGGGGCTGTGAAAAAGTACATCCTTGTTTGTTGATGCAAGCCACTAATATGGTGTTGTTGCTCATCACCACTACCGAGTGGTTTGCCAGGAACTGATGGAACTATTGAAGGGCCAGAAAGACGGCCTTCATAGAGATTATGTGGAGGTACTTTTTGGAATGAACCAAAAGCCTGAGGTCATGTGGTGCAGCACGTAGCCCCCCACCCTTCTTTTGATAAGTCTGAAAACAGCATCAAGTCCTGGCGGGACGACGAGAAGATCTACGCTCCTCAGCAGGTTCTCGTCTGCCACCCACCACTCGAGATCCGTCCAATCCTCTGGTCCCATGGGGGTCAGAATCTCCGGGGAATCGAAGGCCTGATTCCAATTTGACTTCAGTCACCACTGGAAAGATCGAATCCGGAGACAGGGATTGGGAACTAGACGGGGCAAGGATGATAGGTGTCCGAGGAGACATAGCCACTTCTAGGCTGGGAGTTCCTCTTGTCTGAAAAAAAAGTCTTGCAACCTTTCTCAGCCTCATTATCCTGTTGTCTGATAGGAAGACTTTGTGGAGATTGTCATCTAAAAGCATTCTCAGTCTCTGAGTGGGAAGCAGGGTGGACTTCGAGGTTTACCATGATCCCCAGATCTTGGCAAAGCCTCAGAAGTTTGTCTTAGTGCCGAAGAAGGGCTGCCACCGAGTCTGCTAGGATTAGCCAGTCATCCAGATAACGGAGGAGATGGATGCTGATCCTGCAGGCACAGGATGACACTAGAGCAAACACTCTGGTGAAGACTTGATGTGCTGTAGAAAGACCAAAGCACAGTAACCTGAACTGAATCTTAGATACTTCTTGAAGACAGATGGATTGGGATATGGAAGTATGCGTCCTTTAGGTCCAGTGTGCACATGAAGCCCCGTGGTCTTACCGCTTGTCTGACCATGTCTGCCATATCCATGCTGAACGAAGTCTGTTTGACAAACTTGTTCAGAGCTGAGAGGTCAATAACTGGTCTCCAGCCTTCCGACGACTTTTTCACAAGAAAGAGTCGACTGAAGAAGCCTGGGTAGTTGTCGAGGACCTTCTGGAGAGCACCCTTCTCCAACATGGTATCGATTTCTGCCCAAAGGGTGAGCTTCTTTGCTAATCCCATCCCAAAGAAGTTTATCATTACTGGATCCTTGATCAGGGGAGGGGGAGATGACATGAATGATACAAGATACCCTGAACAAATCACAGAGACTGTCCAGGGATCGGCCCAGAGTTGCTTCCACCAGTCCCAGCAACTTTGCAGGCATCCCCTACTGGTAGATGAGCAGAGGGATTGCCTATCCTAGTGTTTGCGGCAACGGCCGCTCCCTCTAGGCTGTTTTTCTCCCCTGGAGGACTTTGACCCTTTCTTGTCCTTGGATGGAAAGGGCTTTTTAGACACCTCTTTTTTGCTGCTGATTTGCTCATCAAGGCTTTGGGCTAGTTGGGCTGTGGAAGAGCTGGTGGTCTGTAGGGCCAGGATGTTAAGACCCTATGGAGGAGAGAGTCCTGGTGGGACTTACTCCACCTCTCTGCAGCCTGCTCAACGTCCCTAGGCTCGAACAACGAGGAACCCTCGAGAGAGTTCATGAGACTTGCGATCTTGGCATTAGGGACTTGGTGATGGAACCTCTTGGATACCAAGTCCCTGTGCTTGAGGATGGTGTTGGCCCACAAGTTCAATACTTGGTGGGCCAGGAACTATCGTCCAGGTACCCGAGAGGAGGAAGGTTTTCATCGCCTTCCTGGAATTTTTCTTGGAAAGGTTCTCGGTCCGTACCAGGATTCCCAAGGATCCTGAGTATAGATCCAGCAAGGAAGTAGCCTGCATAGCATACTTTGTGACCTTTTCTAGGTTGAGGATCTCCGCTGCCGTGAACACAGCTTGACAGCCAGAGTCTCTCTCTAGGGAGACCACCTTTGCCAATTCTTCCAGTGAATGGTGAAGTGGAAGAGCTGGTCAAGGCTCGTCCTAGACCTCGTAATACATCCTTTGCTGAACGCGAGGAAGTGGGAGGATCTTAGCGGATGAGCCTGAACGAAGGGAGGAGGAGAACTCAGAGCTGGGTGGCGATCTTACTATGGGCACTCTTCAGCCCCTGAGACCAGGGGATAGCTGCAGTGGACTTAGTGGGCTTCCAAGTGCTGAAGTCAGTCTAGGACTGTGTCTTTGCCTTCCTGAGGAGCCATCTCTGGGTCGGATAACCTGTTGAGGCCCTTCGTCAAAGTCAGACTTCTGTTCTCTTTCTGAAGAGGGACTAACAGCAAAGTCTCCATCATTCACTGGCGAGAACTCGTCTCGGGGTGGGTCATGGTTGTCTCTAGGGTGGCTGACTGTCCTGAGCCCCTCTGCGGTCTGGCGGTTTTCAAAGAGGTCTTAGGCATTATTTTGGAGTCCTTTGACTCCATGCGAGGAAGAAGATATACTTCCAGCATGAAAGGCCTGGATGGTCTGGACTTCCTGGAAGCTTCCAAAGAAGTGACACTACTGTCACGATTTAAGTCTTCCTCTGAAGGTGGTAGGGGGGGAGACTGGAACAGGTTCTTCACGTGGCCCCCTTGGCAGTGATGGTGAAAAGCAGGGAGAGCTGGCGGAAGGAGAACTGGAAATATTCGACCTTTTCCCCGACGGCCTAACTAGAGTCAGCTTTACCCTAGACGAAGAATTGATCTCTGTAACTCCTCTTTTCCTCTTCAGTGGGGAGACAGCCGAGGTTCCTTGCCTTGTTCCTGATGAAACCGACGAATGCTGGAGGTTCTCAAAGGCTTCCGAGGTGCGATATGAAAAGGCAGGTCCAAAAGCTTGCACAACTGCCCTGCCGATGGCTCCAAACCAGGGCTGTCTGCTGACACTGGCACTGTCAAAGAGGTCACCTGAAGGGAAAGAAACTAAAGATTCCTTCTGAGGAGTCTTATCTGGAACTGCTGATCTACGTGGGCCCGTCTTAGGTGCTGGTAGTTTCGGGTTCCTTCAATTTCCCAGGAATCCCCTTCCGCTTCTTCCCCGGCAGTCGCACTGCTATGCGTTTGCGGGGACGGGAATGGGGTGACGATAACCTGTGAAGTGGGACTCTGCCCTTCCTCGGAGAGAAGACAGATGATCCGGGGGACGATGACCTGTGATCACCTACCTGTGCCTTTACGGGTTGTTGCAACTTCTTGGAAGTCGATGGAATATGGTGGTTGCTGTCTTTTGTTTGTCTGCGTTTCAAGGCGTGGAACAACCTTGGGTTGCTGAAGCACTGGTGAATGCCTGTGTGTTGGTGAGCATCTACTTGTTGGCGAGCGTAGCCTAGATGGAGAAGGCTGATGTGGTGGAAAGGGTCAGAGAGTAGGCGAACTCTGACGCATTGTAGAACGCTGATAAGCTGAAGATCGTTGATGAGCTGGTGAGTATTGACGACCAGTAAGGGCTGACACATCGGCAAACGCTGACACCGAGGCGACGATCAACATGTTGAATGGCGTTGTTACAGCAACGCTTGATGACCTGAGGGTTAGCGCTGAAGCGTTGAACGCTAACGCTTAGGAGACTGCTGAAGCGTTGAATGCTGATGCTTAGGAGACTGCTGACGCGGTGAATGCAGACACTTAAGTGAGCGCTACCGAGCACTTATTGCAGCAATCTCTTTAGGCGATTTACAAGAGGTTGGGCAGTGGACAGCAGGAACGCGGCCAGGCGAACGATGTTCCGATGTGACGCGTTGCTTTGGGGAACGGTGTTCCGATCTGACGCGTTGCTTTGGGGAACGGTGGTGAACAGTAGATTCCCGACACGTTGGTGAGTGACGCCTTGCCGAGCGATGCCTTGCCAAGCAAAGCATTGGCAGGCCTTAGTTGGCAGATGAACAATGAACAGGGTCATCGAGACGAGCAGCCGATTGACGAGTAGGTAAACGACAAGCGGTAGTATGTCGGGAACCAGGAGAATGAGCAGAAGATGGATGAGCAGAAGGTCGGCGAGTCGGCAGTCGGTGAGACGAAGGCTGACGAGCAGTTGCACGATGGTCAGGCTATAGGATGAAGATGGATGAGCAGGAGGTCGGTGAGTCGGCGGTCGGTGAGATGAAGGCTGACTAGTAGATGGATGATGGTCAGGCGATGGGATGTGTCGTACAGAAGGACGAACATTCTCAGAAGGGGATCGCGAGCGATCCTCAGGCTGGGAGTCCTGAACCGAAGTTCGAGGACTAATAGCAGTGTCAACAGGAGAAGGTCCGGAGGCAGGCGAAAGTCGGGTACCAGGAGACGTAGGACAAAAAGGCTCCTCCTCCGAGGAGAGCTGCATGGAGGAAACTGATGAGCCAAGGAGGCGTCTCTTCACCGATGATAAAGGACCACCTCTAAGGCAAAGAGGAGGGCAAACACGGCAGGGTCTATGACCACGATGACAACCCATGGGGGCCAGTGGATCAGCAAGCCGACCGTCAGCAGCAGTCCTATGAAGAGGAGATTCTATGAGTGAACTTCCTCGGGAGGGAGAAACACTCGCAGGAGAGACATGCCTAGGAATATGGTAATGGCGGAAGAGACAGATGAGGCAGGAACATCGGCAGGCAGGGCAGCAGACGAGTCCTCCGACACATCATCATCAACAAGAGCCATAGGATCCACTTCTGACATCAACGAATGCTGCAAACTAGCAGCCCAGTACAGCAGCTGCAGCTCGGCCTCCTTGGAGAGCGGAACCTGTAACCCCAAAGACGGCCAAACCTGGAACAATGGAGAAAGTGACATGGACAACCCCCCCCCCCCCCAGGGGGGGATGAGGCGGGGCTGTTTTGCTAGGGGCAGCAACAACATCTCTAGAGAACCGAGGTTGCCCAGGAGTTAAAGTTAAGCAGCCTGCGCTACTGCTCGATGGTCCCCCAGAGGAGGCCGAACGAACAGGAGCTTCGGAAGAAAGTCGGGAAGTGGAAGAAGAATCCTTGGGTTTCTTCTGCTTCGAAGTAAGCTTTGAAGGAGAAGAGTCCCATCTAGACTTCTTCTTACGCCATCGCCCAAACCTTTCCCCTCCGAAGCAGACTACTCCAAACACTCATTACACTTGTTCAACTCATCACACCATTGATCCCTGCTGACCAGGCACAGGCTGTGAGGATCTGCATCCTCAGTGAACATAAAAGTACTGCAGGTGCGGCCCTCAGGACCGGGCCAGGTACGCATGGCCCCAGGGAGAAGTCAACACACACACAAACACTGAAAAAAAGCATAAACAGAATTAATGGCAGTTCAATAAATGCGAGGAGGAAGAGCGGCAGCGACCGTTCTCCATCCAAGCCAAAAGCAAAGTGAGCTCAGTCACTGATGGGTAGTTAACCCTCAGAAAATTTTAATGGCTCGTCCTTTCAGCTTCGTCGAAAGTAATACCCCTAATAAAATAGCATAGGTTTGTATTCCAGTTACGGAAAAAATCTCCCTTCATGTTCAGACATTTCCAATCCCTCCTTATTTCCTTGCTCCACCCACTCCTTGAGCAGAAATAAGTTGTTAAAACTTATAACTACTCCTGTCGTCTCCCTCTAAAAATCCTTCAGACCTTTTCTAGTCTCTTTTACTCACTGGGACTCACGGCTATAAAGACTTTCCCTACTAGTATAGTTCTTCCTTTCAGTTCTAAGTTGGGCCAGGTGTTTTTGGTCCTGACAGTTACGCTCTTTGGGCTGAGCAACTGCACCTCCCTTCCAAGTTCTGTGCTTGGTTGTGCTGTGAGCAAGGTGATTGGCTTGAAGGGCGTTGTATAGTTTTACCTTTTATAAGAAAGATTGACACCAGTAGTTAAGTTCTTTGTGCTGAGTAACTGCCTCAAAACACACAGTGTGAACCTTACGAGACACTGTGTCTCTGGGGGTTATGACTTTTATCTAAGAGCCAATCTGAGGCGAAAGCTGTGGACAGTCTAGAAGAACAAAAACAAATTCATCGACCTTTTCATGTTTTTTCACCTTACCATTAACCATACTGTGACAGGATCTATTGTCGTACGGTGCCATCACCTTAACCAGGGGACGTAGCATCAGAAGCCTTGGAATGAGAGAAATTTCGTTGTTCTCCTTATATAGGTTTATTTTTTATTCTGATAATTAATCTAAACACTCTTGTTAGCTTTGATGCATTCAGTGGTAAAGTACTTCTTGAAAGTAAATAATATTTCGAGCTATAGCTGTAGTATTCATGTGAGTTACTAATTTCAGGATTTTTATTCACAGCAATACAATGTAGACAGTGTTGTAGTTTTTTTTATACAAATTTCTATCTTCATGGGCTTAAGGCTGCTTATTTTTTCTCTGTCTGTTTTTATTGATCACCTGGAAATAAGAGATTAAAGGTAATTAGAGCAAAGTAAATAGATTCTAAAACTAATCTACGATAACTTCCTATTTCTAGGACACATGAATCTGAGGAATACTGGTCAGAGGTGGACCTCATATTCACAGAAAAAGAGTTCAATAAACCTATAAACAATTTCATAGGTGAAAAATCATATTGAGTAACCTATGTTGATATTCAAAGGATCCCTAAAAGTATGAAAAATTATAATCACGAAAGAACTGCTTCTTACAGAACAGACCCTAGTGAGATCCTGTGTAGACACAGTCTGTCCTTCCTGAGATAATGTTCTAGTAAGGTAATCAGGTTTGACATAATAAATTGGCTCCCTACCTTGTCTAATAAGTTCTTTGGAATTCCGATTGGTATCTTCAGGCATCAGTCGGCAAGCTGCGATTATCTAAACTTTTTCGGATGTCCGAATGTAGCTTTCAATGGAACTCCTTCGCCGATTCCTAAGACAATGGGAACATGTTTTTGGGAACCAAAAACGGTGCATATGGAGAAAAAGGCCATGGACACCAAGGACTTTCGATTAATCACCAGTGCATTATATCCTAATGTCGATGACACGCCTAGTGACATACATTACATATATCTATATAATTTAAATCTCTCTCTCTCTCTCTCTGTCTCTCTCTCTTTCTCTCTCTCTCGATCCGCTAGGAATTTAAATTAGCTTACCTTTTTTTTGCATGACCAGGCTCGACGTACAGCCAAATCCTCAAATCATTTTAATTTATTTGAATGAAGGTGGATGTCTCTGTTCCTCTCCAATTCACATAAAGAAACTCTCTGCAAAAACGAACTTAAGATTACTTTCCTTTAAGGGCTGCTTTTGTGGTCCTATACTACAGGGGAATCCTACTCTCTACAGGACCTTTCTTAATTCATTTGATCGCATACATTCAAAGGTATTCAACATTCCATTAGGCTTGACAAAAACAGTTGGGACCAATATACCAGAGAGGTTCAGTAGTATGAGTCCTCATGCAATCATTTTCAAAGCCGGCTACTAATTGACTGCTTGTTAATCATTCAACAAGTTTAGAAACGTTTATAATAATTTGAACAAATTACAAATGTTCACAGAAGATATTTTTTCATGATGCCTAATGATTTACTCCCGTAACATACAGACTTGTATTTGCTATTATTCTTTAACTAGTGTATGCGACCCGTCATGTATGGCGTCTAAATATCTAAATAGATATGCACACACGTGTACACCAACAGGTTTACCAGCTCTCTCTTTCCTAACTACACCTCGCTAGTTTGGGCAAGTTGTGGGAGATTTGTTGTAGAGCAATTTTAATAGACGATATTTTCTAGACGAGATATGTTGACGATGTATTTGCTCTCCTGAAAGCTTGATCTGATATTCATAGAATTTTAAGTTACCTCAATAATCTAGTCCCCTCCATAACTTTTACTGTCGAAAAAGAAGACAATGGTGTTATTTAATTTCTTGATGAGACAATTATAAGGTTAGCTATGAACTAATTTTAAGTTTAAGGTATACAAAAACACACAAATAACAATCTTATAATAAACAACTATTCATGTCATAAAGCAGATGTTAAACTGTCTGCATTAAGGTCCATGTTCCTTAGAGGTCAATAGCTGCAGTCCCGAATTTATTGACGAGGAATTTAGAAATGTATATCATATAGTTGAAAATAATTTCAGCACACAAGACAGACAAAAGCTTGACAGTTGCAAGAAAAACTTATATGCCCAAAAGGAATAGGATAAATAAACCCAATTTTCTTTCCCTACCATATTATACTAATTTTGAGTCTATAATCACTCCTATTAGATTGCTATGGATTAATGCTATATTTTCTTATCGGAATACTATTGGAAGAACTTGATTTACAACACACCTGATAGTAATGAAGGTATAGTTTATAAGATAAAATGTGGATGTGGATGATTTTTATATTGGACAATCTGGGAAATCATTATATAAACGAATTTGACATCAGTAGTATAAGAACAAATAACATAACTAATGGAATTTGTGTGCATAGTGATATATGCAGTTATTAAATTGGCAACATACACAAATTTTGTTCAAAGACACTGATTTTATGGAGAACTGTCATTGAAGCAGCGTGTATATGTTATAGTAAGAATAAGAATTTAAATGTATCAACAGGCCTATGTAAATAAGTTC
>NC_090752.1:75389136-75399136 GCF_036898095.1 Palaemon carinicauda
TGAATATTTAGCCATTTCATCACATTCACATTCACACAATGCCCAGTTTTTGCGCTATTGCTGGCTGTGGGAATCGAGGACGAAGAGATGACAAGAGTTTCTACCGCATACCGGCAGTTATTCAGAATCAGGACAAAGATACAGAGGAATTATCCAAGCGCAGACGTGACTTGTGGTTGACCAGAATGTCACGGGCTGATCTACGTGAATCCTCACTACCCTACGCATGTATTTGTTCTGATCATTTCATATCAGGTCAGTCTCGGCTAGGCCCTAAAAGTATAATTTTTCCTGTGTAAACATGCTATATCCGATCGCATAGGTGACTTCACAAGTATCATCGTCAGTTCAGTGTGTAGTGTGTGTGGGGGAGGGGGCATCTCAATTTTTAAACATCAAAGGGGCATCTCAGATTTTCAAAACAAAAATTAAAAGCGCCCATATTGGCTATATTAACAAAGGCTACTTACCTAGGTCTCTATTTCGTCAAGGTGCTCATGCCTATATATAATTAAGTTTTTATTTATATTTATTTTAATTTGTGTATTAAATTGTGTAGACATACAGGCCTATGTGATGAATAAACATTGATTATAAATAATAATAATATCTGAAAGCTGGTTTAACCCAATGGGGTCTTCAGCTTAAATATGAAACATTGAAAAAATAATTAAACTTGGGCATTTAATTGCAAGGAGGCAAAACGATCATCCAAGAGCATTACAATAGAGTTTGTCCATCATGTGTTTATATGTATATAAGAAATTATAGCATTTGTAACCAAACATAAACACAATGGTTAGGCATGAACTGATAAAGATTTGACATTATAATGCAAAACTTTTACATACATTTTGACAATCAAAAATTATAATACACAAGGTTAGGTTAAATGATCAATATTAGCTTTATAATTATAAACACTCTCTTCATTGGCCCAGTCTTTATCTAATTTTGGACTTAAAAGCATTAAAGGGAAAAACCACGAATTCTAGAAGCAGATTATTCAACGGAAATGTATGCCCACTCAAGTTCTGGGTTGGCCGACAGTACCAAGTAGTTCACCATATCAATGTATGAAATATTGGGAAAATCCTCAATATTTTGACTGAATGAATTCTGCATCTGGTATGGATCTAGGCCATCAATTAGATAGAGTTTCTGCTTGTAAAAACGCTTATCATCACCCGACAATTGTTTGACAAAGTCGCTCTCATTGTCCATATTCGCTGTAGCAGCTGCCATGTTTTCGCTTTGTATGTGCTCCAGCATGGCCGCCGGCGATTCCCAGTGACGTCATTGAAAGGACTCTATACCTTCAAGTTGTACAAAGAGAGAGAGAGAGAGAGAGAGAGAGAGAGAGAGAGAGAGAGAAATGATATACCTTCAAGAGAGAGAGAGAGAGAGAGAGAGAGAGAGAGAGAGAGAGAGAGTGAAATGATTTACCTTCAAGAGAGAGAGTGAGAGAGAGTGAAACGATATACCTTCAAGTTGTAAAGAGAGAGAGAGAGAGAGAGAGAGAGAGAGAGAGACGACATACCTTGAAGTTGTACAAAGAATAAGAGAAATCGGCTCACCTAACAGCCAAGCAAAATGGTATGATCTGGAAATACGTTGTTGAGAAGTGTTTTCTTTGACATTTTAACTTCCAAACGAATTAAGGGGAAGAATTTTCAAAATTTCAGACTTCAAAGTAACTCATCAACCCATATGGTATCACATTGAGAGCTACAGTTATCAAGTTTTATTCCAACTGTGACCAGACTGTTGAGCCGGTGAAACTTCCGAAGCTGTAACTTGTTGAAAATGCTTTTCTGTTGAACAGGTTGACGTAAGTCGAATTCCATAGTTTATGTATGTCTCAGTATCTAACTTTATTACTGATCTTAATATACTTTATAATTTTTTTTTTTATCCCATTTTTAGTTTATTAATTGCTCCTCTACTCCGTTTCCGCAATGGGCTGTTTTTCTTATAGGAGCATTCTGTTTTGTTTTTTTTTTTCTTTTTCTTTTTTTATTAGGGTTGTAGTTTGGTTGGTAATAATAACAGCAATAATGATAACAACATCGATTGGAATTTTCCAAACAACATAAGACGTCTTAAGCCGGCCAAACATGTAGAGGACTGGCCGTACGGCGTACGGTTTGTCCTGTTGGACTGGAGCGGCGCTCCTGTCTGTGAAAAATGGCCACACGCTACGGACTAGCCTGTATAGTTCGAGAGGATTGGGCACCCAGGATTATGCCTACATGGTTACTTTATTTATTTATTTATTTTAGGTACTTGTTAACCAAATCTGGTACATAACGGGGTATCAAGTACAATTGGTAGCCTTCATCTGATTTTGAAAAGACCAAATTTGGGTACTTTTTACTCCCTTTATTTTTTACTTAATATAAATCTATGAGATCTGACTTGAAATAATATGAAGGAACGTGATAGGCATTCTCTGTCGGCTTCTACCAGGAGATGATTTGTCTTAATGTACTTATTTCTCTTGAATTTGGTTAAAAAGTACCAAATATGTAACCTGTAACCGAAATTTGGTTAAAACGTACACCCCCCCCCCCCCCCCAAAAAAAAAAATGGAACCATGTATAACCAACAAGGAGCTTCCAGGATCAGGCCTACGTGGTTCCGTTTTTTTTTTTCTTCGTCTTTCTTTTTTTTAGGTGGGGGGGGGGGGATTTTTTAACCAAATTTCGACAACAGGTTACGTATTTGGTACCTTTTAACCAAATTTGGTAGATTACGAGGTTTCAATCACAATTGGTACAATTAATTTTGAAAATGCCAAATTTTGGTACTCTTTAATTCTTTATTTTATTTTTCTTAATATAAATTTATGAAATCTGATTGTAGATAATATGAAGGAACGGGATAGGCATTCTCTATCGGCTACGGTGCGAATGTACTCATAGGGGAAATATACTAAAAGAATTTTTCGAGCTTTCTGGAGATTATCACATGCTAATGGACTCCTATACTTTTAATTAGGCATACTTGATTTCGCGTTAATCTATAGACATTTGAAAAGGATTGTGTTTATGTACAGAGAAAATGTGGCCGAGATATACATAGGTTACAAAAAATAGAATGATCGCCAACTTCTTAATCTATCATATATCCATATTTTAGATTCTCGTTATTATTTTTCTCTATTAAGAAGAGAAAATATTGTTCTGGTTTATCATTTCGAATTGACTAAACTCTGGAATACCATAGTTTAGATACTATAAGCCTAAGAGCTCCAACCGAGGAAAGTAACCTAGTGGGGAAAGGAAATAGAAAAACTAAAAGAAGTAATAAACAATTCAGATAACATATCTTAAGAACATTAAAAGAGACATTCTGTAAAATTATTAACAAGCTGAAGGACATAAAGTGTTAGAAGCATACATATCAATTAGAAGAAAATTAACACTACTAAGAGAAAAAATTCTGAATAAATTTTAAAAGTATCTCTAAAACATGATGTTTGATTCTGTGGGTCGCATCTTAGGAGATAGGTCGGATTAAAAAATTGTTTCATTACAGTACTAAGTCAAAATATTGTGAAATGTAATCAGTTTATCATTATTTTAGAAAAAAAAAAAAGAACTCCGATCAAGGGACAAAGTATGGTCGTATAATGATACTGAACGTGTCAAAATATAGTCCGTCCCCACACACACACAAGATCAACTGACCAGGCTGGCCAGTCTGGTCAACTGGCCAGGCTGGCCTGACTGGTCAAACATGCTGAAAGAATGAGAGGACAAACCCGGTTTGGGTTTGTCCTGTTTAACCCCCCCCCCCCCCTCATACACGTTAAGGTTTGGCCGGTTGGTGCCAATCGTTGTCATATCAGCGCGCTAGCCCCTCTGCGTATATGGCCTGCTTTAAACCTTTCGGAGTACCGACTGAGACAGCATTCGAACTTTCACAATCACTGACATGGGCATGAACATTCCCCAGTGCTAATAAAGGTAGTAGGTTGGCCAGTGCACCAGCCACCCGTTGAGATACTACAGCTAGAGTTATTTGGGCCTTTGACTGGTCAGGCAGTATTACATTGGACCCGTCTCTCTGGTTACGGCTCATTTTGTGTATGCCTACACATTCACCTAATAGCGTGGCCTATTATTATTATTATTATTATTATTATTAAGCTACAATCCTAACTGGAAGAGCAGGATGCTATAAGCCCAGGGGCTCCAACAAGGAAAATAGCCCAGTGAGGAAAGGAAACACGTAAAAGTAAGATACTTTAAAAACAGTAAGTTTAAAACGAATATTTGATTTATAAACTATAAAAACTTTAACAAAACAAGAGGAAGATAAATAAGATAGAATAGTGTGCCCGAGTGTACCCTCAAGCAAGAGAACTCTAACCCAAGACAGTGAAAGACCATGGTACAGAGGCTATGTCACTACCCAAGATTAGAGAACAATGGTTTGATTTTGGAGTGTCCTTCTCCTAGAAGAGCTGCTTATCATAGCTAATGAGTCTCTTCTACCATCGTATTTCGTTTCCTGTTTATATATATATATATATATATATATATATATATATATATATATATATATATATATATATATAGTTTATACAGTCAGTATATGGAAGATCTAATTCAATATTGTTATCATTCTTAAAATATTTTAATTTGATAGCATATTACTTCTCATGTAGTTTATTTCTTTGCTTCCTTTCCTTACTGGGCTATTTTTCCCTGGTGGAGCCCTTGGGCATATAGCATCTTGCTTTTCCAACTAAGGTTATAACTTAGGTTGTAATAATAATAATAATAAAGAACAAAGAGAGCTTGAATTGTCCCAACCACTACTCGAATCATACACCATAACTGCAATGACCCGTCTCTTTATTCTTCAGCTTCTCTTGGCATGCTTAATTGAAATGTCACCTAGCGGGGAAATCATTTAGATCAAATGAAACAAGCTTGCGAGAAAAGTCTCGAAGGCATTTTAGTAGTTGATCAGGCAAATCCGAACATGTAAGAGGTAGCTTGCCTATCCCCTATTTTAGTCTTTATATTCAGTGAGTTATTATTCACAATTTTCTTCTGCCTCTAAATAATTATTTCAAAATTTTGGCTTGTTTATTTTTCGATATAGTTCTATATTTACTCTTGGTTGCATTATTTTTTTCTCCGATAGCAATTATCCATTTCTCTTCCTAAACTAGGTTGCGTAAAGAACTAAGAGTTTGGTCTTTTCGAAAAAAGGAAAATTGAACACCAGGTTAATGTCAAGCTCTATTAATACTTTATAGTTAGATCAATCTCACCACACAATTCCGTGAACAAATAAAAACCTAAGCCGTTTCAAAAACACTAGAATGCCTTTGTGCAAAATTATATCATTTCCATCTGGTAATTACCTATGAATGTGTAATAAACTCTACCAATTACATCTGTCTAAAAACGGTGCACAAAGTGAGTCAAAGCAAGAGCAGACACCACTCCACGCCACTACAGTACAGACAGTACTAGACTATCTGCGGTCGAGGTGAGATACGGCAGTCTTGTGCACCTTGATGGTTCTTAATGGTTCTTAGTACTTATTTTTGTTAGAATTTAGATAGCTCTCTTCATATAGATTTCGTTAGTTTTGTAAGAGTCGCGAGATGAAGAATATTCTTTATGAGTAGAAGATACCAAACCACTGTCCTCTGCAATGGCAGTGCTAACTTTTAATCCTATTTCAAATCAGGTCACATTAACTTTCTTGATTTCGTTTTTTATACCGTTTTTATTTCCATCTGGGCATATTTAAACGATGCTTAAAATGTTAGTTAGAATTGTTTGCTTTTTTATGCCGTAACAATGGAACGAACAAAATTATTTAGCGCAGCCTACTTACGACAGAATTATTTGTTGAACACAGGCAAGGATGACTCCACTCTCAGAAAACCAGAGAACAAAATTATTTTCCTTCCATCTCTGAAATATCCAATTAAAAGAACCTATTACATAGATATCGATGGTTTCGAATATAAACCAAATTAAAGATGCATGGCAATAATGAAAAAAAAATATGCCGTATAAATTAGGTTACGAAACCTCAACAAGCAATATTGATTCTTAGGAAGTTTTTCTCGACCAATCTTTAGCCAACGCAGACTTTTGGAGATTTTCGCAGACTTAAATCTGTATTCTTTTCCATCATTGCAGAGAAGAAGAATTGTGGATATGGCTGACGAACTGAGTACCAAGAGAGAGGGCTGCGTTCCTGTGGCTGTTGGCTATGTGAGTCTTGTCCTTTTAATCTGGGCTACGGATAGGATGGGCGGACTGAGAATAACAAATATTATATTACAGTACAGCATATATGTACTGTATGCATACGTACACTACGGTGTATATATATATATATATATATATATATATATATATATATATATATATATAATTATATATATATATATATATATATATATATATATATATATATATATATATATATATATATAATGTGTGACAATGTTAAACTTACAAGACTTCTTTTTTTTCGACAGTGGCCCCCGTTCGTCGAAGGGACCTTTCCGAATTTTACTGGTCCCCTTATCGAGCTGTTCATGGTCATTCAAAAACGACTTGCCTTTTGGTAAGCTCATTTATGAGATCAGACTTATATTTGCAGTTATCATTAATATAATAGGAGTAAAATCAAAATAAATTCGTTATTCTTTTATATGTACAGAATGAGACGAAATTGAAAAGTCACACCAGGATTTTCCACAAAATGAATGTTTATTTTCTGCTTTTCCACAAAAGGTTAGCGTAATATAAATAATTTCAAAACCCAAGTTAGAATTTTAACAAGATATTCAATTTTCTGCTTTGACTGTGGAAGCAAAGTTTAAGATTTGCGTTTTAGTTTCTCCTCCATCATCGGACTAAAATAGAATGTTCATCTCCTCTTTCAGCTACGAATACAAACTGAACTACTTCTGGGGAACTGAACAACCCAATGGAACTTGGACTGGAATGATGGGAATGTTGCAGAGCAAGGTATGTTACACACGTCCAGAAGCATTCCCTTTAAACAGGAATTTCTATCGGGGGTCTCTCAGTTGCAACGTAGTAGTAGTAATATTGGTAGTGATATATGTCACCGTAAACTATAGTCTTTTTTTTTTCTTTTTTTTCTTTTTTTTTTTATGCAAGGCAGATTTGCACCGACTTCCAGCGGTGCCCCTTTAGCTCTGAAAAGTTTCCTGATCGCTGATTGGTTGGACAAGATAATTCTAAACAATCAGCGATCAGGAAACTTTTCCAGGCTAAAAGGGCACCGCTGTGAGTCGGTGCAAATGCACCTCATTAAAAGAAATTGACTATAGTGGTACTATAATGGCAGTCCTTGTACTGTCGATAAACGGACGAATTAAAAAGTAAATGAAGCATTAACCGGATGTCAGTTATACATTCATGAAGTTCTTATTTTTTCAAAGACATTCAGATTCGATTGTGAAAATAAAAAAAAAACAATGAAAAGTAACAATATACAAAAATACATGAAACAAACTTGGTTGTAAAAGTGTTGGGAGGAAAAATGGCCCAGAAACCCAAAATGAATCAAAATTACATCCAATGAAAAATTATTTTTTGTTACCAGGAGGCCGAAGTAGCCATTGGACCCATCGGAGTGACTTATGACAGATACAAAGCAGCCGAGTTCAGCGATGCCATCTTCGTAACTGACCAGACCATCTTGTATAAGAGGCCTCAACTCGAGCCTGATTTGATGGGCTTTGTAAAACCCTTTACCCTGCTGGTGTGTATACGTCTCTCTCTCTCTCTCTCTCTCTCTCTCTCTCTCTCTCTCTCTCTCTCTCTCTCTCACCGTATAAAAACCGTATTACATTTTCGAGTAGACCTACACCTTTTCCTAAGCATACACTACATTCTCTTTTCATACAGTTCCATTTATATCGCAAGCATCGAAATTGCATGAGACAAATAATGACAAATGGATAAAAAAAAAAAAAAAAAAAAATTTAGAGCTTCGCATGTATCTAAAAATGACAAAAGTAAAGTTTGTAAGATATTCTTGTCTCGTGCAGGTCTGGTTGGGCGTTCTCGCTACTCTGATCTTGGTCACCTCAGCTGCTCTCGTTACCATCAACTTGGCACCAGACAGGTGAGATTTCAAGGACGAGCTGTGCTACTGCACTGTGCGATTTGAGAATGTGTCGTTTTGCATGTCCCACTGAAGCTAAGGATTTTCTGAATATGTTAAACCACCAAAGACAGATCAATCAAAAAGTATCAATCTCCCGTGGCTTTAGTGTCAGTATTAATGTGTGATGTATGTGAAATTTGTTTCATCACCATTATCTCCTCCTACGCCTAAAGACGCAAAGGGCCTCGGTTAGATTTTGCCAGTCGTCTCTCTATCTTCAGCTTTTAATTCAATACACACACATACATACATACATTGCACACACACACACATGTATATATATATATATATATATATATATATATATATATATACATATATATATATATATATATATATATATATATGCAAATTATTACATCATTGTCCCGTGTCTGGGAACTAAAATATAATATCATATTATATATTATGGCTGGCAAGCTACATAACTTTTTGAGTTCCAAGCTCACCTGTTTGTTTTTACATTAAATCTGTTACACTTGAAAATATTAATACCCGAGCTCCAAAGACAGCCATATATAAAAACACTGAATATCCAAAGGTCTAAGTTCCCTCAAAACAAAACTGGGTAATTATTATTAAGAATTATTCAAAACCACCTCTTACTTCGATTCTTTAACTGGGATAGGAGAGTACTGAAATAAACACTGGTGATTGAAATAATACACACTTTAAAAAATAAATATATTCTATAAAAATTACAACACTTTGAAAGAATTTACATAAAAAAAAATAAATCATTCGAAATATTAAGTCTGAACAAAACTTAGACTAAGAAAAAAGAAATGTTACACTGACAATTATATAAACACTTGACTCGAAATATTAAATCTGGATAAAACCTTAGGCTAAGACAAAAGAAATTTTACACTTTGAGAATTATATAATCACTTGTTTCGCTTGAAATTAAATTTTTCACAATTACTTAGACTTCATAACTTATGAAAATAGTTAACCAGATAACGTTTCAAATACCTTTCACGTTACTGCAGGGCCAGTTACAAAAACTTTGAGATTTCACTTCATTGAACACTTTTAAAACATTACACCGATCTAGTATGAGAAGCGTGTGTGAGAGAGAGAGGGGGATGGATTATGACTTGAGGCTGGAATTCTCTATCTGATCTATGCAGCCCTGGGGTAACTTTTATATGAAATTAGCTACTTCCAGATTATTCCAAATAGATTATTCTTGTGGCTTGGGGACCGGCACCTAGTGACGGCAGAGTTATCAACTAGAGGAATTTTCAGGGGGACGAACCTTGGTTTCAGGCAACTCTCTCTCTCAGCTGCTCCGCCCACCCACCATTCTCGAAAATAAAAAAAAAAAGATAAAATCTAACACTGGGGTTTTTGAGAACTTTCCAAAACATGTGGCAAATATAAGAATTGTGTATTTTCTCACAAACATGACGCAATACCTCATAGAAATATAAAAAGATTTACATAAGCCCTTGTTCATATCTCGTATGGATCACATAGCACTCTTAACTGTACAGCTTTCATAGGACTTCGTAACAAAATAGGTGAAATAAAAAGTTAATTCTTAAAAATAACGTAAATTTACATAAACTGACTCGAATGAAGAATACAATGAAATTAACGACGAAAATCTTACGTAATTTATATACAAAACTTATATCTACGTGATCGGAACTCACTTTACGGGCTAGTTATTCGCCTTTTAAATAAACAAATGAAATACATAAATAAAATATGTGAAGGGATTATTTACTCTATGCTAGACCAGCTTTGTAAGAATATATATATATATATATATATATATATATATATATATATATATATATATATA